>NC_066876.1:29798528-30056028 GCF_022985175.1 Labeo rohita
TTTTGAGGGTTTTTAGATATTTTAACTGAGAAAAATTTTTTTTAATTAAAATAAACTAAAATTAAATTAAAAATTCATAGAAGTATTTTTATAAATAAAATAAAATTAAAAATACATGTAAAAACAAAATAATAATAAAAAAAGAAAATGTAAATAAAAGTTTCCAACAGGTGCCAAAGTCAAAAGATCCCATCTTTAAGTCTTTATGATATTCTGGTCTGCAATAATATAGTTGTTTTAAACTACACACAACCAGAACAACTGACTCTGTATTATTAAATTATATACAAAAATAATATACACCAGAACTGTAATTCCCACTCCATTTTGGATTGTGGTTTAATCTCTTACATAGTGTTGCTTCAAGTAAATGCATCTCGTTTTATGGGTTTTTAGACACAACAACAACAAAACACACACAAACACACAAAATAAATTAAAATAAAATTAACAATTCATAGAAATATTTTTAAAAATAAAATATAAAATAAAAAATACATGCAAAAAAATAAATAAAATAAAACAAAAATGTATTATTAAATTTTTGAAAATAAATACTCACTAGACCTGTAATGCCCACTCCACTTGTTTTAAGGATTTTTAGATATTTTAACTGAAGGAAAAAAAAAAACACAAAATAAAATAAATAAAATGAACAATATAAATATTTTTATAATTAAAATAAAATAAAAATTAATTAAAAAATAAAATAAAATAAAATAAAATAAATAAAATAAAATAAAATAAAATAAAATAAAATAAAATAAAATAAACCAAATAAAATGCATTATTAACTGATTGAAAATGAATACACATTACAGCTGTAATGGCCACTCAATTTTGTATCATGGCTTAGAGCTGTAATGCCCACTCCGTTTTGCATAATAAAATAAAAATAAAAATATTTAAATAAATAAAAAAAAAAAAAAAAAAAAAAAATGTATTATGAAATTATTGAAAATGAATACACACTAGAGCTGTAATGGCCAATCAATTCTGAATCATGGCTTAATATCATACACAGTGATGCTTCAAGTAAATGCATCTTGTTTTAAGATTTTTAGATATTTTAACTGAAACAACAACAACAACAACAACATAATAAATAATCTAATAAATAACATAAAAATAAATTAAAATAAATGTAAAAATCTAAAACAAATATTTGTGTAAAATAAAATATATAAAATAATATAATAAAATAAAATAATTGAAAATGAATACACTCTATTTTGTTTTAAGGGTTTTATATATATATATATATATTTTAACTGAAAAAAACATAAATAATCTAATAAATAACATAAAAATAAATTTAAATAAAATTAAAAATGAACACAAATATTTTAATAATAAAATAAAATAGTTCCAAGGTGCCAATTCTGGTCTGCGATAATAAAGCTGGTTTAAACTACACACAACATTAGTTTAGGCATGTAAACCTGAAACATGTCGTGAGATAAACACATTACATAGACATGTATATATAGCAACCAGAACAACTGACTCAGTGTTATTGAATTATTGATAATGAATGCACACCAGAGCTGTAACGCCCGCTCCATTTTGCATCGTGGCCACATTAGCATCTCGAGTGCACATTACTTTTCAATAATTCAATGGACTATCCTCAACTATTCAAATATTTGTCCAAAGTACTATAAATACACATTTGTCTAAACAGTCTCAAAATGTACTGTCATACATTTTCTAAATGCTTCTACAAATTAACTAAAAAAAGAAAAAGTGACGTCTACCCTCAAAGGAAAAAAAATCAGCCATAAACAGGCAGCGGCGTTCAATAAATCTAGCTTGGCTTGTCCAGCTGTCTCGAAGCAGAAAGCCGTGTAGATGACAAGGCATAATGGAGTCTCTACCTGTGCTTTACCAGTAATCACTCCACAAAAATCCCTTCCACCTCATAACGGCTCGGATGAATTTTCTTTGTGCACCACTAATCATGAATAATGGATGACACGATGCAGAATGCTGAACCATATTTGTGTGGCTTTTAGCCTTGCCCTTCACCATACCCCGGTTTCAGGAGGGGAAAATGCAACCCAAGACGATGCCGACTGCTTGGCTAACGGCCCGGAGCCGACGGCTGGAGTAACTGCAGCGCCGCTGTCGGACGTCTCCAACAAGCCGTTTGGAGCAAAGGTCAATTTACATACGTTACGAAGAACAACACGCAACATGATGCTAAGGTTGATTTAATGTTTCATTTAGGCGTCACGTTAGACGTTTAGCCACCCGACGGGTGCAGCGGAGCTATCAAATGTAATGCGGATGATACCGGATGGGCCTCTGCGCTGGTGTCAAAGCGGATTCAATAGCAATGCACATGTTTATATCGTATACAGTGCATTTGCAGGCATAATAGTGTTTGTTTTAAAGGGACACTACAAACAAAATACTAAATCCTGTCATCATTTACTCACCCTCATGTCTACATCAATCCTGTATGACTTACTTTCTTCTGTTTACAAAATAAAATCTCAAAATATCTTCTTTTATGTCACACAGAAGAAAGAAAGTCATGCAGGGTTAGAAAAGTATTACTTTATATTAGTTTTCATTACTTTGTGATTGTTTATAAGTACTTTTGTGATCTGTTGTGATGTTTACATTAACAAGGGATTTTAATGTTCAGCAAAACACCTCAGTTACTTGCATGGACATTAAAAAGTCCATCAAATGCTGAAAAATTTGATTTCCTTGCACTAAACACAAAACGTATTATGTTAAAACAGAGTAATAAGAATAAAATTTGTGATAATCATACTTTCCTTTAAAGGTAAAACCATTAAAAAAACTTTAAAAAAAATTACTATTTAACATATTAAAAATATATTTAAAAAAATATTCTCCCTATATATATATATATAGAAACATTTATCTAAAGAAGTAAGTTTAATATGAAATGTCGTACTGGCAACTAGCTGAAATAAAAGAATATATATATATATATATATATACACACACACACTACCGTTCAAAAGTTTGGGGTCAGTAAGACTTGTAATAGTCTTTAAAGTAGTCTCTTATGCTCATCAAGGCTGCATTTATTTGATTAAAAATAAAAAATAAAAAAAAACTGTAATATTGCAAAATGTTTTTACAATATAAAATAATGTTTTTTTATTTTAACATACTTTAAAATAGAATTTATTCCTGTGATGAAAAGCTGAATTTTTATCAGCTGTTACTCCAGTCTTAAGTGTCACATGATCCTTCAGAAATCATTCTAATATGCAGATTTATTATTAGAATGATCAGTGTTGGATAATATCAACAGTTGTGCTGCCAAATATTTTTTTGAACCTGTAAATTATTTTTTCAGGATTCTTTCATGAATAACAAGTTTAAAAAGTACAGTATTTATTCAAAATATAAATATTTTATAACAATGTAAATTATTTATTATTAACTTTTAATAAACTTTTAATTATTAACTTAATACATCCTTGGTGAATAAAAGTATTAATTTCTTAAAAAAAAAAAAAAAAAAAAAAAAAAAAAGTAACAATAAAAATGTACTGACCCCAAACTTTTGAACGGTAGTGTGTGTATATATATATATATATATATATATATATATATATATATATATATATTAGTTATAGTTAACTAAAGCTAAAATTATAAAAACTTTAACAGAAATTAAAAATTACAGTTCACATGAAAAAAAATATTAAATTTTTTTTTTATATTTTACATTAAACATTTCCTATTTTTTATGTTATGTTTGTGATAATCACATACTTTTCTTGAAAGCTAAAACCATAAACAAAACTTGTAATAAAATTAGTACAGTACTAGTATAGAAATATATATACATTATAGACTTTTTCTATGTATACAAAAGGCCTATTTCTCTCAAATATTGTTCACAAATCTGTCTAAATCTGTGTTAGTGAGCACTTCTGCTTTGCCGAGATAATCCATTCACCTCACAGGTGTGGCATATCAAGATGCTGATTAGACAGCATGATTATTGCACAGGTGTGCTTTAGGCTGGACACAATAAAAGGCCACTCTAAAATGTGCAATTTTTCACACAGCACAATGCCACAGATGTCGCAAGTTTTGAAGGTAGCGTGCAATTGGCCTGCTGACTGCTGTTGCCTGTGAATTGAATGTTCATTTCTCTACCATAAGCCGTCTCCAAAGGTGTTTCAGAGAATTTGGCAGTGCATCCAAGCGGCCTCACAACCGCAGACCATGTGTAACCACACCAGCCCAGGACCTCCACATCCAGCATCTTTATCTGACTGCAGTTCGTCATCGTAACCGACTTGAGTGGGCAAATGCTTACATTCGATGGCATCTGGCACTTTGGAGAGGTGTTCTCTTCACAGATGAATCCCAGTTTTCACTGTACAGGGCAGATGGCAGACAGCATGTATGGCGTAGTGTGGGTGAGCGGTTTGCTGATGTCAACGTTGTGGATCGAGTGGCCTATGGTGGCGGTGGGGTTATGGTATAGGCAGGTGTATGTTATGGACAACGAACACAGGTGCATTTTATTAATGGCATTTTGAATGCACAGAGATACCGTGCAGGATTCTGAGGCTCATTGTTGTGCCATTCATCCACGACCATCACCTCATGTTGGAACATGACAATGCACGGCCCCATGTTGCAAGGATCTGTACACAATTCCTGGAAGACATGACACCCTTTGAGCATGTTTGGGATGCTCTGGATTGGCGTATACAACAGTGTTTTCCAGTTCCTCCCAATATCCAGCAACTTCGCACAGCCATTGAAGAGGAGTGGACCAACATTCCACAGGCCACAATCAACAACCTCATCAACTCTATGCAAAGGAGATGTGTTGCACTGCATGAGGTAAATACAGTAACGCTGCACATTAGAGTGGCCTTTTATTGTGGCCAGCCTAAGGCACACCTGTGCAATAATCATGCTGTCTAATCAGCATCTTGATATGCCTCACTAACACAGATTTAGACAGATTTATGAACAATATTTGAGAGAAATAGGCCTTTTGTATACTTAGAAAAAGTCTTAGATCTTTGAGTTCAGCTCATGAAAAAGGGGGCAAAAACAAAAGTGTTGCGTTTATAATTTTGGTCAGAGTGTATATTATAATGGCAACAGAAAATATAAAAACTAAACAAATTCAAAATATTAATAAAAATTATAACACTATCTGAATAATAATAAAATAACACTGTTGTCTGAGTCTCATAATTGATCCCAGTCATTTGTTTTGTCATATGTCACTGAGGTGGGAACTCTTTACAACTACCTTCAGGATGTAAAGAGTTCAGACAGGACAAAACTATACATCAATGTCAAAAGCGCGCTAGTGCCCGTAATGGCCAACAATCAGCCATCAGGACAAACCTTGGAATCCATCACTAACAGCAAAACACAACAGGAAAGATATACGGATTACCGGATCACAGCAGGAAGTTCTGACATTCTATAGTCCGGAAAGTTTACCTACAACACACCTTTTGTTATGGTTTATTATTAATGATAAAAATGAAAAATAAAAATTCTGTCATTAATTACTCACCCTAATGAAATCCAAGAGTTTTCTGGCCCTGCATAGACAGAAACGCAACTGACATGCTCAAAGTCCAGAAAAGGTAGTAAGAACATTGTTAAAACAGGGTCAGAAAGCTCTCAGATTTTCTCAAAAATATCTTGGTTAACTTGATTATCCATACATTGTTTTCTTTAGAAAAAATGTGTTCAAATGCAAGTATCAAATCTGATGCATCAGGCTTTTGAGGAAGGTTTATTTGTTAATCTCTCCAGTATTATATTGTATTGCATTTTGCTCCTTACTATAATAAAAACAGAGCTTTGATCATAAAACCAAGTATTTAAATATCACCTTACTAAAACATATATTATTAGGAGATATAAAGTGACAACTGATATTAATATGCATTTTATTTAAGCAGTCTGCTATACTGTTGTTGATTTATACAAGCTATCAGAATTTAATCTTACTTTTTGGTCATATAAATATCTGAAACTGCACCAAATCGCATATTTTGGCTCAGTTAGGGCCTCTGAATAAAACTGGGGTGTTTTCTTCCTTCTTATTTCTCATTTATCATACTATATGAACCATCCTGTATCAAATATCATACCCAACAAAAAAAAAGTCTATTTGTCATCCCTTGGATCACTACAGAACTGAGCAAATCTAGTCCATCCCCGAGACTGTAATTATTCAGCAGTGAGAGGAGTTTGCCCTGAACATTTCTGTCCACTGTCTGTCTCTCCGATGGTCTTGGAAGTCTCCCCTGGCTGTGACTGACCTCTGCCTGTCGATAAAAGAGAGCTAAACGGCAGCATGTGGAGACGAGAGCTGAAGTCATTATCTGAGCTCAATCAGGCCCGGAAGCCACCGCACCTACCGCAGAGGACAGCAGAGAAAGAGCGCCGGAGAGCGGGAACGACAGAGAGAAATGATCGCAGAGTGTTGCGAGAAACAGAGGCGGTGTGAAAGAGGCAAGGAAATAAATCCTCAAGAGAAATGGCAGGCGATTACAACAGCAACTCCAAATATTTGTTACATTACCTGTATGAAAATCTGAATGAGGCCAACACTGTAAATAAAATAAAATAAAATAAAAATGTCTGGCCATCCATAAAAGAACATAAATACACTTTGCACAGTTTTAAGACTTGATTTCAGAGAATAAAATTACCAATTCATAGAAATATGTATAAAATAAAAAATACATGCAAAAATAAATAAATAAATATATATATATATATATATATAAAATAAAATGTATATATACATATATTATATATATATATATATATATTTATTTATATATATATGTGTGTGTGTGTGTGTGTGTGTGTGTATTATTCAATTTTTGAAAATGAATACTCACTAGAGCTGTAATGCCCACTCCATTTTGCATCATTGCTTAATATCTTAATCGAATATCTTAATATCTAATATCTGTTGCTTTGAGTAAATGCATCTTGTTTTAAGGATTTTTAGATATTTTAACTGAAGAAAGAAAAACACAAAACAAAATAAAAATAAATGTAAATAAATGTAACAATTAACAGAAATATTTTTATAAATAAAATTAAAACATAAATGTAAAAATAAAATAAATAAGATTAAAAAAATCAAATAAATAAAATGAACAATATAAATAGTTTATAATTAAAATGAAATCAAAAAAAAATATTTTTAAAAATAATAATAAAATAAGATAAAATAAACCAAATAAAATGCATTATTAAATTACTGAAAATGAATACACACAATAGAGCTGTAATGGCCACTCAATTTTGTATCATGGCTTAGAGCTGTAATGCACACTCTACTTTGCATAATAAAATAAAAATAAATAAAAAATAAAATAAAATAAAATAAAATAAATAAAATGTATTATGAAATTACTGAAAATGAATACACACTAGAGTTGTAATTGCCACTTCATTTTGCATCATGGCTTAATATCTTACACAGTGCTGCGTTAAGTAAATGCATCTTGTTTTAAGAGTTTTTATATATTCTAACTGAAAAAAAAAAAACATAAATAATCTAAAAATATTAAAATAAATGTAAATAAAATAAAAAAAATGAATACAAATATTGTTATAAAATAAAATAAAACAAAACACAGTGCAAAGTTTTAAGACTTGATTTCAGAGAATAATCATGTTAATTAGGTTTAAATATCTCTGAATCTTCTTTCCCCATGGCTAATGGATTTTAGTGCTAACCTACCAAAAATATTCACTAATTTACTTATGCAAAATAAATCTTTGATCTTTGACGCTCAGATATTTTTTAATGAAAATAATAATAATAAACAATAATACAGATTAAGAAACTTAAATGAATGAAAAAAGTGTTGGGTGAGTCATGCACTAAAGTTTAAGTTTGAGAAAGAGTAAGAACCACTACTTAGCTGGCATTAAGCAGAAAAAGAAAATCTTCTCAAAGTTTTCCCTTATGAGTGAGCTAATGGGCATAGAAGGATCAGATGAGAGAGATTGTGAAGCAGAGGAAGGAAGAGTGGAAAATAAGCTGATGCTCAAAAGTGCTTCAGCGATTTGCTAATAGCAAGAATAGAGCCAGTTAAGAGAAAGTCAGAGGTGCCAGAACACAGCTGCCTGTCTGATCTATCTCTAGTCCTCTGGGTGAAACACACGTGATCGGAGCAAAGCAGCCGAATGCTTCAATACTTCGGGAGAAAGCGTTCTTCTACACCTGCATAAAAGTACCAAAGCGCACCATGGATTTACTGGAGATGATACACTGGTAGTCTTCCTATCAACGCCATTATATTGTTTATTCAGACTGATTCACAAACATGGAACATGCACGAACACAAGAGGCGGGATTTATCGCATGACAGCCAAACAACCAGTCATAACCAATCGTATCGCGATGGAAGCGTGTGACTTTCCCCCATTCATCCTCAATTACCCCCCAGAAAACTCACGGCATACTTTAGAAAGTCTGTTAAAGGGGTCATCAGATGCCCATTTTCCACAAGTTGATATGATTCTTTAATGAAGTCTTAATGAAAAGTCTTTAATATACTTTGGTTAAAAATTCTCAATGGTTGCGTAAAACAACACCCTTATTACCTTGTCAAAATGAGCTCTGCAAAAATCAACCCATTCTAATGGATTGTTCCTTTAAATGCTAATGAGCTCTGCTCGCCCCGCCCCTCTCTTCTCTCTGTGGAGTGACGAGCATGTTTACTTTAGCCACATTTAACGCGTTTAGACGTGAAACTTGCTAACTAGCACGTTATTATGAAAGGTGATTGCAGTTTCATTAAAAAAAAACCTTATACTCACTTCTGCTGTAAGTAGGAATGTAACGATTACCGGTTTGACGATAAATCATGATAAAATTCCCCACGGTTAGTATTACCGTTTCATATTTTAATTATCATTAAAACCATTTTTGATTACCGCGATTTGAACAACCAATGATAAATAAATACTGTACAGCATAAAGCAGTTTTAAGTAACAGTCCCATTTCTGCACGGCACGCAGAGTAGTTTCGTTTTGTGTGAAAAGACGGCGGATGTTTTAAAAGATTGCTAAGGGCATAGGCGCCAATCCCCACGGAAATAATCGAGCAGCCACGGAAAAACACGAGATAGTCTCCATTCATTTTAAGCAATAAGAAATTCATGCTTTTATGACTTTATTCTCATTTGAAGCCGTTTTTGGTGTCATTTTAATGGTAAATGTCATTATTGTATAACAGGGTGCCAGCACGAATCCTCTCGGCTTGCAGCTGGCTTCCTCTCCCATATGAGCAGATATTACGTATGTGCCCTCAAACACTGTCCTGTATACGCGCAAATAAGTGCAACCCTCATAGAAAGAATGTGTGTATTATTTGGTAACTAATGTATTTGCAGTACATTTTACTTTGCAATTGGGGGTTGGGCACCCTCCGGCAGAAACATAAATCGGGAATTATAATAAATATTTTAATGAATTAATTATATGAATCTACCTCTAAGGTTCTGACTTTCTTCAGAAAAGATTTGATGGCATTTTGTTTTCACCTTTGCTCCATGTAATATCTAAAGCAGTGTTCTTAATCACAATGCTGCTTTATCCACGGAGTTCACAGGAAACAGCAGTAATTCAGCTTTTCCATAAGCGCCATCTAGTGTCATACAGTGGATTTACAGAGACTTACATTTACATTCAGCTTGTGTGCAGTTTTTTCTGGCCAAAAAACGGACCGAATTTGTATGCCCTGCTGTAGACAAAATTTTGACTGGTTAATGAAAAAAAAAACTTAATACAGACCAGTTTTCTAAATTTATGGATCATTTTGACTGAAAGGTTTTTCTTTTTTAATAAAACTTTTTCCACAGATTTGAAAATTTACATTAGATATTTGAGCATGCTATTAGTTAAACTGTTGTCAGTCATGTTGTCATTTAAATGAATGATTATGCAAACAAAAATCATTTTATTTGTTGTTTGTTAATTTTAAATATAAAACTTGGTGAAGTAATTTATGTGTTAGTACGTTTTAAACATTTCCAGTACATTTTAACAATACCGTGATAATACTGATAACCGTGATCATTTTGGTCACTATAATCGTGATAAGAAATTTTAATACCGTTACCGTTTCATACCGATATTCTTGTCTAACTTACATCCCTGCTCCGGCATCGAAACAAAGGAAGTCAGACTGTTACAGCTGATTTAGGGCGGGTCTGAGGTAAGACGCTCATGTTAATCAACTATTGTGTAATGCCACACCGACAGGCATCTGAGAACGGCTCGATTTAAAAAAGGGAATATTATTTTTACAGATTATTTAAAAACCACTGCATGGATTTTTTTTTTTTTATCATTATATGGTAGATGTGTACATACACTGCCAACACACATTAATGTTCAAACAACATAAAAAAATGAACTTTGCATCCAATGACCCCTTTAAAACTCAATGGGCTTAGGGGAAGCGAGGGAGACACGGACTCCTGCTGTAACTTTTCACTGTTGGACAGTGTTTCTTTAAATGTTTCTATGATATTATATTTTGCAATACTGGCATTGTTTTATTTTTGTACTACAATTTTTTTTCTCATTAAGTATTTTGAGGAGACACTGCCTTCTTTGCCTCCTCAGAGGAAAAGCTATTTACAAATAGCAATATGGCAAAAGAAGCAATTATATGCCACTTTACCACAGCCATTAATATGGATTGAAATCATAATTTCCAATTAACAACCACATGCTTTTTTTGACTGAAGTCAACAATAAAAGCTTTAAAGTGCAGTATGAATTGCTGACAGCTAGCAGTTTAAGTGTAGAACTTAGGAAAGTAGTATTATAATTTCCCTACTGTACATTTTCATTTATTTTACAGTGCAGATGTTTTACAATACAATTGAGCTGAAAAGTTTATAATCCCCTTTCAGAATCTTTTACCAAAATAGGAGGGATTATACAAAATGCATGTTATTGTTTATTTTGTACTGAGCTGAATAACGTCACATAAAAGATGTTTCCATATAGTCTACAAGAGACAATAATAGTTAAATTTATATTTAAAATATAATTTTGTGGGTGGGGGTTGAAAACTTTTGAACATAATGGAGATTTTACATGTTTCTTATTTTGCCAAAATATCATAATAATTTAGTACTGCCCTTCAAAAGCTACAGACGATACTTCCCAGAAGACAAAATAAGTTAAACTGACCCTGATTTTCCAATTCAAAGTTTTCACCCTCTGGCTCTTAATGCATGGTTTTTCATTCTGAAACATCAGTGAGTGTTTGAACCTCCTGTAATAGTTGCATATGAGTCCCTCAGTGGTCCTCAGTGTGAAAAGATGGATCTCAAAATCATACGGTCATTGTTAGAAAGGGTTAATATAGACAAAAATGCTGAAAAACCAAAGAATCTGTGGGACTTTTTTGAAGAACAGTGTGCAGTTTAGCTGTTCAGGACAAACAAGGGACTCATAAACAAATATTACTAAACAAACAAACAGCTGTGTAACAGCATATGTAAACATTTTTATAAATTCAACTATTATTTTTTCTTGTGGACTATATGTAAACATCTTTTATGTGAGATATCTTATTCAGTTCAGTACTAAATAAACAATAACACGCATTTTGTATTATCCCTCTTATTTTGGTTAAATAATTAACATTTTGCGATTCTGAAAGGGGGATGTAAACTTTTAACCTCAGTTGCATATGGCTATTACTGTCATATGAATAGCAATAACATAAAATTGTTGTTGTTGTTGTTATTATTATTATTATTATTATTATTATTATTATATTCTAATGGGTTTGGCTTCCTAAAACACCAGTGTGAATGTAATTTAAACTGAGACAGTATACCACAAATAAAAAGAGGGTTGAGTCCCCATTAAAGTTCCGGTACAAGCCAATTCACTGACTTTTATCTGACTTAAGTTTTCTTAATTAAGAAAAGGGTTGGAGCTCCTCATTTTGAACTTTCAAAGTGCATTAGATAATGTAACTTTGAAATGTACAAAATTTTATTTTGTCTTTAGTCTTCATTTGTCTTAAAAAAAAAAAAAAAAAAAAAAAAAAAAAAAAAAAAATCACAATAACATTGTATCGTGGACTTTATATTGAGATACAAACGTATAGTGTGATTTTGATATTTGATATTGTTACATCCCAGCACACAATTTCATAATTGATAGTTCAAATTCATAGTGAAAACTGAGATCTGAGTGAAAATCTGTGATTTGGAAAACTTTTGAACATAATGGAGATTTTACATTTTTCTTATTTCGCCAAAATATCATAATAATTTAGTACTGCCCTTTAGAAGCTACAGACAATGTTTCCCAGAAGACAAAATAAGTTAAATTGACCCTGATTTTGAGATCTGAGTGAAAATCTGAGATTCGGAAAATCTCAGCTTTTCACTCAGAATGCTATGCCGATGACGTATAATCAAAAATAAAATAAAACAAAATAAATGCATTTTTAAATAATAATTAATAATAATAATTATAATACTAACAATAATTAATTAATAAATGCATTATCATTATCTGCATAACAGAGTGAAGAGTTGAGATTAAAAAAAATACAAAAAAGTACACATTTTACAAAACCTAAAACAGAAAAATGTATTAATCATTGTAAAATAAATAAATAAATTGGACTTGAAAATTAGATTATATATGCTTTGAAATGCAATGCCAGGGTCAGAAACGTCAGGGAAGGAAAGCAACAGTCATCCAGAGAAAATTGGGCCTTTGGTGCATAAATAAAAGTTGGCCATTAACTTTATTAGGAACTCAAATGTATGCAAAGAATGCAAAAAGTCAATGTCATAGGGACAAAAACTAGTTTTAAAGCCAGTAAGAAATATTTATGGCCAGTAAAATTTCACAATTTAGTTGCAATTAGACCGCTTGGCAAAATGTCCATGTGTAGTGACTCTGCCAGTGTGTTGCTGTTCTTTTTCTGCCCATATTTTCAGAAACAAGGAAGGTCAAATGAACTGCGAAGCTCATTTGTTATAAAGACACTGAGGTAGAAAGTCAATACAACGACAATAGCGAGGTTACAACAGGACAACATATTCACAGACAAGCGATCTGGAAAAAACGTACAGTTTGGCTCCAGATATCAACAAATTACAGCTACATTGTTCCACCAGAGAGCTTCAGACAGGAAAGAGATGTGGATACGGTTATAAGGAGATGTCAGAATCTGAAAAACAGCTTTTTGACTAGTTTCATGCATCATGTGATTGGGCCGATTAGACTCCGGCTGAGACGACTGCAGCAGAAAGAGGCGTCAAACGTGCCTGAGAAAGTGAGAAACGATAGTTCTGCTCTGAAACCTAATCTCTTCACAGGGAGAACAACAGAAATTAAAGCTATTTATAGACATGGGGTTTATTTAGCTCCTTCTGTGGCCACAACATCAATACACCATCAGGGAATAAGTCAGATCAGCACAAAACGACTGGAGAATCACCCACGGGGTCATTATTTCGGGATTCTGTGTGCATGAAATAGTAACTTACTATAAAAGCTTTCGGGCCAGATTCGGTCTCCTGTTTCTGATCTCTGCTCGCGTTCCACCTATTGAGACATTTGACAGAGCACAAATTAGGATCCATCTGCTGTTTCACATTCTTTCCTTTTTTATCAAAGCTTTGAAGCTAAACAAACAGAACTAATCATAGGCTTGACTTCCAGCAGACCTCCATAAATGGAAAGCCGCCGGTGATGCTGCCAGAGTGCTGAAAGGCCTCGTCCGTGAGATATATATGCGGCATCCACAGGTTAAACGGACCACCCGCTCGCAATATTATCAGTGTAGAAAAAAAGAGAGTACAAAGTCGTGGTTTATTCCTGCACGGAAAAAAAAACGACTTAGGAACAGGAGAAAAGTGCTCCTTGATAAAACCAGGATTTTATTATGCAGTCTACAAACATCAAGTGTGCAATTTAAAACGACTAGGTTATGAGATATGGAAATATGTTGTCATAGTATAAATTATATAGTGAATCTAAATCTAAATGACAACATGCTCTTGCTGTTTTAAAATTTAAAAAAAAGAAAATAAACAGTCACACTTTATTTTAAGGTCCAGTTCTCGCTATTAACGAACCATTAAAGGAGTAGTTCACTTCCAGAACAAAAATTTTGATAATGTACTCACCCCCTTGTCATCCAAGATGTTCATGTCTTTGTTTCTTCAGTCGTAAAGAAATTATGTTTTTTTGAGGAAAACATTTCAGGATTTTTCTTCATATAATGGACTTCATTGGTGCCCCTGATTTTGAACGTCTAAAATGCAGCTTTAAAGGGCTCTACACGATCCCAGCCGAGAATTTGTTTCGCTAGATAAGACCCTTCTTCCTTGGCTGGGATCGTTTAAAGCAGGGGTTTTCAGACTTGTTGGAGCCAGGGATTCCTTTACAGGGGAGAGGATTTTCCAAGGACCCCCTCATAATTTATAACACTTCCAAAATGTAGTTTAAATGCAGCTTCAAAGGGCTCTAAACGATCCCAGCCGAAGAAGAAGGGTCTTATCTAGTGAAATGATCAGTCTTTTTTTTTTTTTTTATATACTTTTTAAGCACAAAAGCTCATGTAGCACAGGCTCTGGAATGCACATTCATGACGCTGCGTACTACTGAATCACATCGAAAGGTCACACAGAACGTAAGCGGAACTACAGACCCAGTGTTTACAAAGCGAATGCGCAAAGACTAAGAAAGTGCAAGTAAGTTTGTAAATGCTGTTTACAAACAAAAAGGTACAATGATGTCCTCCTCTCAAATTGTAGGAGAAAATAAGATGTTGTTTTTCGCAAATACTCAGTACACAGACGATGAACTTAGACGTGATTCGTAGTAGTGATGGGAAGTTCGGATCATTTTACCGACTCGGACCATTGAACAAATCTTTTTGAGTCATTTCTTTCATTTTAGCAAAATATAGTTAAAATGTTACGTGTTACTTCCCTAAAACATCTACTGCTTACACAAATGTTGATCACACTACAAACAAAACAAAACTATAATGCTGTAAGAAACAGAAAAGATTAATTCATTCAAGTTTTCAGGTTTGAGTCGTTCGTTCATCACTTGACAGTCCCATAAGATGAACGAACGAGTTGAAAAACCCAAAGACACGAAACAGGTGAACTAATTCCAGTACAGAACCTAATAGGATGTTGCGCATGCGTGACTGAACGAATCACTCCCCGAGACGACTCGTTCTTTTGGAGTCACATTAAAGATTTGTTCAAAATTAGGTCTGTGTACTGCCAAGAATCTGGCGATACAATATGTTGCGATACATTGCGATACTGTAAACAAGGCGATATATTGGGATATTTCTTATTTTAGGAATAGGACATAATTTTAGGAAAGCTGTAATTAAGAACACACAACCATATGCAAATCATTCAATGTTACTGAATCACTTTTTGTGCAGTATGAGTAAAGGGGGAAAATAAAGTACTCGCAAGATTCTTTAGTTATTAAATGTATAAAATGTAAGCTTTTATAAACAGACCATATATATTTTTATACCCTGCTTTACAATGTAAGTTTATAATTGTAACCATGTCAGATCATTTTGATCTGAACTTAAGAATTACATCTAATATCAATAAAATAAGCGCTGCATGGGGCGCTTCTGCTGCACAGACGGCTGGCGGCCACATGGTGGTTCTGCTGCTCGCCGCGTCCTGGAGCGAACGTTACCTCAAAAACCGAAATGACACCACACTTTACACCGAGGCGGGAGCAGGAACTATTCTTTCATCCTCCATTAACACTAACATTAGTGGTGTGCCCTTATGCTAGTATTTCCTGTCACTGTTCAGAGATGAGACGACTGCAATCTAGCGGTCTAGCGGAATCTTGTATGATTTTTATTTTTTTTTTTTAAATATCGATAGTCCATTTTTGAAAATCGATACAGTATCACCAAACAAAATATCACGATACACACGTGTATCGATATTTTCTTACACCCCTATTCAAAATGAAAGAATCGTTAAAAGAACGACCCATTACTAATTCGAAGCATCGTGAACGCACATCCCAGAGCCTGTGCTACACAAGCTTTTGTGCTTAAAAAGTATACAAATTTTTATTTTTTGAAAAAAATGACAGATCGTTTCTCTAGATAAAACCCTTCTTCCTCGTCTGGGATTGTTTAGAGCCTTTTGAAGCTGCATTTAAACTACATTTTGGAAGTTCAAAATTGGGGCACCAATTAAGTCCATTATATGGAGAAAAATCCTGAAATGTTTTCCTCAAAAACCATAATTTCTTCACAACTGAAGACAGAAAGACATGAACATAGTATGGTTGTTTCATTGGTGCAAATGGTCCCCATTGTATATGTCCTTTTACAGCATAATATAATTAAATTTATCATATTTTCAGTTGCACCAGTTCAGGGAAAAAAAAAAAAAAAGTAGCATGTAAGTTGCATTTTCCTTAAATGTACATACTAATAGGCCTAAATAAAATGAACATTAGGAAACTTGACAAACACTAACATGTATTTTATTTCCCCTCACTCCAAATCATTTAAATTTAGTGGCATTCAAAACAGAACAAAAAACTAGAACTGATATGTGTGTGGGAGAAAACACTTGGATTCCTTATATCAGTGGAAAAAACATATCCTTTAGGTAAGAGTAGGACATCATTTAAAATGGACTATTTTATATTTGTGTAACTTCAAAATAACAGCAAAACATTGTACTTTTTTAAAATAAAGAATAAACAAAATGTGCTTGCCGTCTCTGCCTCTGTGAAACTCTTCCTGAAATGAAGAAAAACTCAGCAATACTGCCTATTTGTCACAGAGACAGGAGAAATGTATTTTTTAAAAAAACTTGAAGTGCCCGCTTTTAAGTGTTTACGTTTTGCTTATTTGACATTAAGCATTAAGTCACTTTGGAATACGGAATATGAATCATAGCACGTTTCAGAAGATATTAAAAAAAACGCAAGTTGTAGTCCAGAAAATATGGTAGCCTATATAGGACACGGACCCCAGTTTGAAAACCCCTGATTTAGAGCCCTTCGAAGCTGCATTTAAACTGCATTTTGGACATTCAAAATCAGGGGCACAATTGAAGTCAAGTATATGGAGAAAAATCCTGAAATGTTTTTTCTCAAAAAACATAATTTCTTTACGACTGAAGAAAGAAAGACATGAACATCTTGGATGACAAGGGGTGAGTACATTATCTGCAAATTTTAGTTCTGGAAGTAAACTTCTTTAACTATGGCTTTTGCATCAATAAACTCCTAATTTGCTGCTTATTAATAGTTAGTGAGGTAGTTGTTAAGTTCAGGTATTGGGTAGAACATGGTAATTTAGAATAGGTGCTTTATAAGTATTAATAAACAGCCAATATGTTAATAATAGGCATGCTAATAAGTAACTAATTATTAGTGAGAATTTATACTAAAGTGTTCCCAAAAAAACCTTTGCAAAACATAGTGTGCTACATCGGAGTCTTCATGAAATTTATACAACAAACTCTGATTAAAATTCTTCAATGGTCATGTAAAACAACACCCTTTTTACCTTGTCAAAAACAGTTCTGCTCACAATGCATGTCTCTTTAAATGATAATGAGCTACTGCTCACCCCGCCCCTCTCTTCCGTTTTTTATGTATTCGGTTGCACGTTACCATCAAAAGCAAAACTAAGTCTTGAAAAGCATTGGTAGAATTAAATGATGATCATTTAATCAAACTATATGTGTGCTTTTGTGCCTTTAGATGAGCAACATCCTATCTTGATAAACTGAAATTTCTTTGGATTAAAATGCACCGATGAAATATTGACAGTAAGACTGGGAACAAGTATTAGGAAAGTAAATAGGGCCTATTCTGATTTCAAATTGACTAAAGACAAATGAAGTATTGAACAATTCTTCCTAAATTTAGCAAAGCCAGCCAAGCTGAAAAGACTTCATACCCTGCAGTTTCATTTTAATAGATGAAAATTCATTCCCTATTCCGTCATCAGACCATCAAACCTCCATCCATCTGTGATATAAGAATGGACATAAATTTAATTGAGTGAAAAAGTGTCCTTTTATTGAAGATTTGGCCAGAAAAATGGTGAACTAAAAGGAGCCTGAACTCTAAGAAAGGCAAAAACCAAAGCAACCAAGCATTTGAAGAAATTCTGCGAAAAGAGTATTTCTAAGGAATATATACATATATAGATATAGATAGATAAACTGATAAGACGTTGATCAGTGAGTGCAAAAACATTCAAACAGTGGCTTCACAGAAACATCACAGCAAATACAAAGCTGCCTCTTGGCTTTTAGCATTACCTCATCATGTACGTGCAATATTTTGTAATGACTTATTAATGGGACGTTCATAAAAAATGCAAGAGAATGGATTGGGAATTCATGTTCCTTCTTCAGCCCCTGATAGTTGATTGTTTACACCACCTGCCCTGTTAAAAAGCTGCACAAACCCAAGATCAGCTATAACTGTATCTGTATGATCCATATGCTGCACTTGAGTCTAAAGTCAGCGCTTCAATTTATAAGCCATAAGCGCAACCAAGGGAACAGTATCAAAGTTTCATATCCAAAGTCTGCAAATCTGTTTCCAGTACTGACCATCTGGTATGCTAAGAGAAGACCAGAAGTACAGGTCAAAAGGAACATGTTTACGATTAAATTAAATTTACAAGACCTTAATTTAGACAGAACAGAACAGCCCATGATATGATTACAGAGTTTAACTATTTCTTATAAGACATTTAAATCAGCATAGCTCTCTGTCTATTCTAAGTTATAGAAACTACATGAAACATGTCATGTTATTGATGTCACAGTCCATGTTCATCAATACCTAGTCTGGAACTTGACCATTAAATGTCATGTGAAGACTCATTTTCACCAACGTTGAAAAATTTAGTAGGAACGCTAGGGACATGTCCCTACCAATATCCAATGACTACTAAATTGTCCCTAGCAATATTTTTGATCATACAATTAAATATATGTGTATGTAACCAATGCTGTTGTAATTTCGGCCGCATCTGAAATAGGTCAGACCATTGATATTACCTGAGAAGTTTAAGAAATATGCTAGAAAACTGCACGCTTTCAAGGATGCACATTTAATACATGGGCGGAGTAAGAACATATAGCCGAAGTGTTTAACACATATGTGCACACATTTGCTCCTTTTACATTGACTCTATATAGACTAATACAATCAGATACAACAATAATTTCTCAAATATGTATTACAATATATGCTGTTACATTTAAAACTGTTTGATTTCAACCGATTTCCTATTGAACTGTCAGCACCTGAACTGCGGTAGTCAAACTATTTAAAATACAGTTAATTAAGCTATAAACATGATCGAAATGCCAACTGCTCCAACTGATTAAAACTAGTGGCTTCGATTCTTCAGTTCAAGCGATTCACTAGCAAACACCAGATCAAAAGAGCCATTCATTTTTTAATTTTAGCATCGCTTGTAATGGCTTTAAAAAGCACATACAGTGATGGGTGAAACAAAGCTTTTCATTTTGCATCGCAAAATGATTCACTGTTACAAAGCACTCCAATCGGATCGCATGTTGTGAATCATTAGATTCAGAGCAGGACTTCAAAGCACATATCGCAAATCATTTGATTCAGATTGGAACCTCAGAGCGGGTTTGGGAATCATTTGATTCAGATCTGAACTTTGGAGCGTGAATCGCAAATAATTTGATAGAGGTTGGGACTTTGATGTGGGTTTTCAAATCATTTGATTCAGATCGGGTCTTCAGATGGCATATTGTGAATCATTTTTGTTTATATGGAAACTTTAGAGTGGGTTTGTGAATCTTTTGATTCAGATAGGAACCTAGAAGCGCAGATCATGAATCATTTGATTCAGATCAGAACTTCGGAGCAGGTTCGCGAATCATTTGATTTAGATCGGAACTTCACAGCGCGGACCACAAATGATTCGATTCAGGTCGGGACTTCGATGAGGGTTTTCGATTAATTTGATTCAGATCGGGTCTTCGGATGGTGTAAGGCGAATCATTTGATTTAGATTGGAACTTTGGAACGGGTTCATGAATCTTTTGATTCAGACAGGAACTAAATTTTTCCTAGCAATAATTTTGATCAAACAATTACATTTCGATTGTCTGCTGTTACTTTATGTCTCCACCAATGCCAAAATCAAACCTACACTTTGATATACACATATAGAGATCTTAATGGTACAGCAGCACAAAAAAGCTTCCTGTAAGGCCTGTTTCATGCTGTACCTTAAAGGGGTCATCGGATGCCCATTTTCCACAAGTTGATATGATTCTTTAGGGTCTTAATGAAAAGTCTCTAATATACCTTGATTAAAAATTCTCAATGGTTTTGTAAAACAACACCCTTTTTACCTTGTCAAAATGAGCTCAGCAAAAATCATCTCATTCTAAGGGGTTGTTCCTTTAAATGCAAATGAGCTCTGCTCACCCCACCCCTCTCTACTCTCTGTGGAATGATGAGCTTGTTTACTTTAGCCACATTTAGCAGCGTTTAGCCGCTAAACTTCCTAACTACCACGTTATAAGGAAAGGCGATCGCAAAGATTAATAAAAAAAACGCTTATACACACTTCTGCTGTAAGTGAAGCTGGATCATGAATGATTCAAGCAAACATAGACGGGTATATGTAGATCGGGAGGCGTATTCCATTCACAAACAAATGTAATGCACTGCATCTTCAGCGGCTCAGATGTCAGGAGTAAATGACGACCACTATGTTCATTATTACATCCAGCAACACAACTTCTCAATCGCTCAGTCAGAGATATTCTTGTCTAACTTACATCCCTGCTTCGGCATTGAAACAAGGAAAGTTATTGGACTATAGCTTATATAGGTTATAGCTGGTCTGAGGTAAGAGCTCATGTCAATCAACTATCGTGGGAGCTGCCTCTGTCGGTGTGACGGCTCGATTTGAAAAAGGGGATATTATTTTTACAGATTAATTAAAAACCACTGCATGGATTTTTATTATTATAGGGTAGATTTGTACATACACTGCAAACACACATTAATGTACAACATGAAAAAGTGAACTTAGCATCCGATGACCCCTTTAAAGTCATCATAATAGAAATTTGCCAATATAAAACAGTCAAAATGTAATAAGGTTTTAAAACGTAAAAATATAAAATGCCAAAAATATAAAAAGCAAACCAGATTTTGAGAAATTTAGCATTACATCACTTGCTCACCAGTGGATCCTCTGCAGTGAATGGGTGCCGTCCTAACAGCTGATAAAAACATTACAATAATCCACAAGTATTGTAAGTAATCTGCAAGCTGTGTGTTTGTAATAAACAAATCCATCATTAAGACTTTTTAACTTCAAACCCAAATCCTGGATGGCTTGAGGGAGAGTAAGTTTTTAGCAAGTGTTCGTTTTTGGGTGAACTGTTCCCTTGAGGTTTAGAAGCAGTAAATAAAAAGAAAATTAAAGCTGGTAAAAAGGCTTAAAATGCTACAAAAATGAATGGATGGCTGTTTTCAGATTTGGAAAGCTACAGTAGGACCTAAAGAAACATACAAGCCAAAATGAAAAAGGCTGTCTGTCAGGTTTCTTCCAGCTCACATGTTGGCTATATGTAGACAGTGAGCACATGCATCAATGCTTTGGATTAAAACTACTATGGCTGGCCAGGAACACAGGAACATAGTCAGTCAAACAAGTGCTCAAAATAAGAAAGGTTGCACAGCTGCCATTCGTCATGATTACTGTCAGACAGAGCTGAGGCTGTAAATGAAAGTCTTTTCCAATCATGCAGAAAGGTGATAATGGTCTCTGGGATGAGGGGAAATGGCAGGGACTTAATTTGACTCCACATTCGAAGCTGTAGAAACGTCTAATTAAAGACCTGCGGACTGCACACATGCGACCAGAGCTGAATGTGCCTGTAAGACTCAACTCTGAAGCTTTATTAGCATGTTAGACCTCTGAAAATGAACAGTTTAAACGTAAATAATCCATGTTCCTACACAAAAATCATGATGTCTGCTCTTTCTGGAACACAATGAGAGCTCTTGGGATAAAATGATAGAGTGCACCCCGTTTAAAGCTGATGAAGTGAACATGTAGAAGCACTTTGTCTCTCTTCTAATACCCTGTAGCTCATGAGACCTAAATATAGCAAATATATAAATGTCTCAAGGTATATTTAATTCATAACACATTGTTGCACAATCAGGTCAACACTAATAACCTCGTCCCCAAAATTGTGGCTGTTGGTGTTATGATATAGAGGAGACTGGGTCTGGTTGCCACACTTTTTACTCTAGTGAATATTTCTCAGGGTGGGGTTATTTTTCAATGTCATTTTTTTATGTGCAAAAAGCTATTTCTGTTTAATTTACACTTCATTTAATATACAGATACTTTTTTTCTGTCATTAAACAGACTGTTGTAAAGTTTTCAGCGAAATTAAACAAAACTGCATAAACGATATGATCAGTAAGTCATCAACATTTTCCATTACTTTAACTCATTAAATCAATTCAAACTACTAAACTTCACAGTTTCATTCTTTAAACAAGATTTAACTTGATTTTTTCAATCTGATGTAACATAAACTGAAATGACTTGTACAGCCAAAATTTAAGGCAGTAACTGAAGTGAAAGCAGTCAATGAAACAGCAATTTTCAGTCAAAACCTTCTTGAGATACAGCCCGTTGACAACTATCCCTGTACTGTATTAATAAATAAATAAATAAATAAATATATTTTGACTTCCTACAAAGTTATATTGTTTTCTACCATTACATGTTAATAAAATGTCCAAATGTACATTACAAACTACATTAAAGTCAATGTAAAGGTGCCTCTCTTATAGGTGACATTGAGCTCTGAGTTTTCCCTCCAGAAGCGGACATGTTTAGTGGGCTATAAATCAAAAGCACAATGAACAATGAACAGTTCTCTAGATGATTAAAGTGATTAACTATCAGAGAGAAAATGAACGACTGTGTGTATAAGCGCTAACTAGTTAATAATGAGAAAAAAAGTAGGAACAGAAACGGGAGGGGCAGATGAACACTGGGCCAGGGTCAGAAATTTATGAGGGCTTGTGGCAAAAATGCCACCAAAATGAACAAAAATGCTCCTTAAACTCAAGAGAAAGGGGCAAAAATATGCCCCTGCACAATTAAACAACATATTACGGCTGTTGCGATTAAAATGAAAAAACGAAATGAAAAGTGTAAAATAGCGAAAAAAGTGAAAAGCGAAATTACATTTAGATTCGCTCAAACTGCATCAGATTGCTTTTATGCGCTGTTTTATGCAGCGTTGAGCTTTATAACCAATCAAACGCATTTCTGTTGAACATAGGAATGCAGTGACTAATCAGAGGTGCTTAGATTACTCAGTGCTAAAAACGCCGCAATCAGATTTGCATGGATTACTTAGTGTTGAAAACGCACCAATCAGATTCGCTTAGATTAGTCAGTGCTAAAAACGAACTAATAAGAGGTTCTTAGTTTAGTCAGCGCTGAAAATGCACCAATCAGATGCTAGTTAATAATGAGAGAAACAGTAGGAACATAAACAGGAGGGGCAGATGAACACTGGGCCAGAGTCTGAAATTTATGAGGGCTTGTGGCAAAAATGCCACCAAAATTAACAAAAATGCCCCTTAAACTCAAGAGAAAGGGGCAAAAAAAAATGCACCTGCACAATTAAACAATGTATTATAGCTGTTGTGATGAAATGAAATGTGAAAATGAATGAAAAGTGTCAATTTGGGGAATTACATTTAGATTCACTCACACTGCATCAGATTGCTTTTACGCCCTGTTTTGTGCAGCGTTAAGCCTTATAACCAATGAAACACATTTCTGTTGAACTTAGGAGTGCATTGGCCAATCAGAGGTTCTTAGAATAATCAGCGCTGAAAATGCACCAAACAGAGGCTAGTTAATAATGATAGAAGAATAATAATAAGAACAAAAATGGGAGGGGCAGATGAACACCAGGCCAGGGCTTGTGGCAAAAATGCCACTAAAATGCCCTGTAACTCAAGAGAAATGGGCAGCATTGAGCCTTATAACCTATCAAACACATTTCTGTTGAACTTAGGAGTGCATTCAGAGGCCAATCAGAGGAATTTATATTAGTCAGATTCGCTTAGATTAGTCAGCGCTGAAAACGCACCAATCAGATTCGCTTAGATTAGTCAGCGATGAAAACTTACCAATCAGAGGTTAGTTAATAATGATAGAAACAGTAGCAACAGAAAGGGGAGGGGCAGATGAACACTGAGCCAGGGTTGGGAAATTTATGAGGGCTTGTGGCAAAAATGCCACCAAAATGAACTCAGAATGCCCCATAAACTCAAGAAAAACAATGTATTAAGGCTGTTACAATTAAAACAAAATGTGAATATGAATGAAAAGTGTCAATTCGCGAAATTACATTTAGATTCACTCACACTGCATTATATTGCTTATATGCACTGTTTTGTGCAGCGTTGAGCCTTATAACCAATAAAACACATTTCTCCTGAACTTGGGAATGCATTGGCCAATCAGAGGCACTTAAGATTAGTCAGCAATGAAAACGCCGGAGCTGTTGTTGATTGCACACGCTCATAAATTCTCTCATCATAAACAACACGGTTCACATACAATGTAAATAAAATATTAATTTTGTAGCTTTAGTGATTATAAAGGGAGTTTTGCATAACTTGAGCTAGACTAGACTAACGTCATGGACTGACCTGTTTGTCTGTGAAGCCAGAATGTGACGTGCCCAAAATAAAACGAAAACGTTTTATATTGTTTTCTATATCGATATTAAAAATCATTATTACAATATAAAGGGCAATAATGTACAAAAATTATTTTTGTCATAATACTGCAGCCCTATGAGCTCCTGCTTTTTACATGTATAATTTTAGGTCTGCCCTAGGTCTGCCCTTATTCTGGTGGACTAGTCGTTCATTTTAAGCATTAGTCGACTATTAGTGGCACGTTTATTGATAAACCATTTAAATCTTAATAATGAGCCTTCAGTTGCATACATAACCTAATAAGTGCTCAAGCAGGGGTCTTGGGGTCAGTAAGACTTGTAATAGTCTTTAAAGAAGTCTCTTATGCTCATCAAGGCTGCATTTATTTAATTAAAAATATACAAAAAAAACAGTAATATTGCAAAATGTTTTTACAATATAAAATAATGTTTTTTATTTTAACATACTTTAAAACAGAATTTATTCCTGTGATGAAAAGCTGAAATTTTTATCAGCTGTTACTCCAGTCTTAAGTGTCACATGATCCTTCAGGAATCATTCTAATATGCGGATTTATTATTAGAATGATCAATGTTGGATAATATCAACAGTTGTGCTGCCAAAATATTTTTATTTTTTCAGGATTCTTTCATGAATAACAAGTTTAAAAAGTACAGTGTTTATTCAAAATATAAATATTTTATAACAATATAAATTATTTATTATTAACTTTTAATAAACTTTTAATTATTAACTTAATACATCCTTGGTGAATAAAAGTATTAATTTCTTTAAAAAAAAAAAAAATAGAAACAATAAAAATGTACTGACCCCAAACTTTTGAACGGTAGTGTACATATTTCAGATGAAGAGCCATATTTGAAGGTCGACGAATGATTGGATGTCCTGTCCGATGTATTACCACACAGACCAGCCGTTAACTGTCCGTCACAAGCTGTGTGACTTTGCCACTTTTTTTTCTGCGACTAATAAATGACAACATAAAATGACATAAAATAATTGACAACAGTTGAAAAATATTGATTAAAGTAATTGGGCACAAGTATTTGACATTAAAGACAACATAGTACAGTTTTTATAATAATAATGTGATTATAAAAATTGCCCTCACAAATGAAAAAAATCAATTCCAGGGGGCAAATATTGCACCTTAATAGAAAAGTTAATTTCTGACCCTGCACTGGGCTTGCTAATAGACCAGACCAGACTAGACTAGACTAGACCAGACTGGACTGGACTGGACTGGACTGGAATTGAATAGAATTGAATAGAATTGAAAAGTTGCCAGACAGTCAGGTTAAAATGTCCTTCGATCTGTATTTCTGGCACACATAAGGTGATAATTTTTTCCAATCCAGCTCTTGACCTAAAATGAATTTGACATCCCCCTATAAAAAGGACAATCCCCCTGGAGTAACCTGGGGTTAAGTGCCTTCCTCAAGGGCACAATGGTGATAATTCATGGGACGCTTCTTGCTTCACGGGAATGTGCAACTTTAAACATGAAACGTATAGGATTTTTAGCAAAGGGATGAAAAGTTACAGGGATAGTTTACACAAATCTGCAAATTCTTATCATGCACCCTCATGTCATTCCAAACCTGACTTAATTTTTTTTGTGGAAAACAAAAGGACTGAGAATTTTGTGGTGAACTATCCCTTTAAGAGTTTAAAAACTTAATTTCTGATTCACTTGTGTCATGATAATTCATGAAGTGTGGCAAAACCAATTTTCTACAGAACAACACAGGAAGTCATCTGCATCTCTCGGTGAGACAATTATCCATCATATATTCTGTCAAGTGCTCTCAGTTGAGCCTCACTGTCGGGAAACTGTCACACCACATTTTTGAAACCTGAGCACACAGAGCTGAAGCGGATACACACCTTCGCACAGCGCACATGCAGCTCTCAGCGCGTAAATGGATTTGTACTTTCAGGGTCCCACAGGTTTGCGTGCGGCACGGTGCAAGGACGATTGATTCCCTTCCAGCACATTTGAGCACAGGAGCTTTCCTTCATGCAAATATGCTCAGTGATTCAAAGACATGACCTGAGAAGCACTCACAGCAGGAAGATCTACAGAATCCACACCTCACAAACAAATCATGAAAACAATTAATAAATATCTAAATTATAATTAGTATTTTATACATATGAAATACATGGCTCTCAATATCTTGCAATCATTGCAGAACATAGGCATACACCGTGTAACAATTCCTGATTTTATTCTACACTTGGTCATATATTTATTTCTCACATTTATTTTTTTTAAATAATAATCAAAATAACATATATTATTGAATAAGTACTACTAATAATAAAACTATTAAGTATTATTTTTAAATAATGATAAAAAACACAAAACTATTACTTAAGTAATATTATTAAAATATTAACAATTATTTTATTCTTCTGTATTTTTGTTACTATTATTATTAACCATCACTCTCATAATAATAATAATAGTAATAATAATCATCATCATCATCATAACAGTGAGTAACAATATCTGATTTTTATTCTACACTGGGTCATATATTTATCATATTTATTTTTAAATAATGATTAAAAAACAAAAAACTATTATTTAATAAGTAATAATATTACTACAAATATTTAAAAAATGATTTGTGTTATTTTTCTGAGTAATTATTGCTATTATTGTTGTTTATAGCATTATTATTATTATTATTATTATTATTAACAATCCCATTATCATCCTCATTATAATAACAGCAATACTAATAATAATAATAATAATAATAAAAGTGAGTAACAATGATTTTATTCTACAATGGGTCATATATTTTATTTTAAATCACATTAATGTTTTATAATGTAAATAATGATAAAAATTTTATTATTGTTATTAGACTGATTGTAAATTAAATTTAAATCAAAACAAGTGATCTTTGCAGCTTATTTCAATAAATACTCTAAATAAATGCATTTTCTAAAAGTTACTGTATTTCTACTGTATCATTTCACAGGACATCACATTTTTAAATTAATAATTAAACTTATTTATAGCTTATTTAATAACTATATTGTTTATTTTTAAAAAAAGTTTTTAATTATTAAATAATAAATTATTTTTAAAAATGTATTGTATTGTATTGTAATTCATTTAGTATAATTTTTTATAATTTTTTGTTATTCTTTTTCTTATTAAAAATATTAAAATAATTGATTAAATTGTTTTAGTAGATGGTAGTATTGTTTTAGTTTGATGGTAGTAGTAGCAGTTTTATTTTATTATTTTATTATTATTTAATTAATTAATTAATTATTTTTTATTTAAAAAAATAAAAAATACAAACCCAAATCAGAACGAGCACTTTTTAGCTTAGTTTCAATACATGCTCTTTTTAGACGAAAGAAGATGTTTTGATTGCTGAAAGCTGTTTCCACTGCAATATATTTCAAACATAGATCAAACTCTTTTATCATCTCAAAATAATTCAGGTAAATTTGATTATTCATGATATGACCCCTTTAAGTAAAAATGTGTTATTATTAATACATATCTGTCAGCACAATGACATATTAAGACTGCTTGGAAAATAAATAACTTATTAAGAGCGAAACATGACAACAGACTCAAAGATGCACATGCAAGCTACAATCAAAGCAACATCATTCTGTACAATCTGCTTTCACAACGCCTGCACTTCAGTCTAGTGCCGCAGTCTTCCCTTTCCCCCAAGCTCCTGTGGGAAAGGTGTGGACCTCGCCAAGAGGCACAAGCAAGAGAGGAAATGATGTCAGCTTTGTCATTTTTTCTCCACAAAGGCGGTAAATGGGTCAGGCTCATGCACACAGAAGGACCACAGCCAGGGGCCACCTGACTGAGCAGCTACGATTATTTTTGGATAGGAGGGAGGTGTAAGTTGGCCAAATCATGTCAGGAGCGCTGGAGAATGGGAGGGTGCGTTTTCACAACGGCACCACCGAGATGAATTGTGCACAGAGCTATCGTTACTTATGAGTGCTTTGATTAAGCAATGCCTCTCGGTATGACGGTTCGAATTGTTTATATACTCATGATGATTAATCTGGGTCACCGTAACCATAACCAACCTCCACATTAATACATGTGTCTGATGAGAACTACATGCGTGAGAAAAACAATCATCATGTTGTACCTTCAAAGCAATGGATTTCCTGACCGTGAGCTGACCTTCTGAATGATGTGTTAGCTATAAATCTATGACTCAGAAAGTTCTCCATCATCACTTGTCCTTCATATAACACTTGAAAGGCAATGAGCTTTCATTCAATCTCGGTATTGCCACACAAAGCTAGTTCTGATGGGAGTGCCTCATGGCTCTATCCTAGGCCCGCTGTTGGTATAAAATATCTCCCTCTTTCTCACCACTGACCCTTATCCTATGATTTACTAAACTACAAGGATAATACATGCTCAGCACGTTACCACCAAGGATATTTGCATCTGTGTCATCACCTCTGCTGTCGCCGCACAATAAATACAATATTTACACGTGATCTTTTGACATTTAATTTTCTGCTCTCATGTATGTGATAACCTGTAACCTCATAGGCAATGTAAAATCGGATCTCTGAAATTTCACTGAATCATTATTCCTATGCTGTAAAGATGTTTATCATTTTAAACATTTGAATGAAATGACACATAATCGCAATGGGATACAGCTGAGAGGCATTTTCACGCTAATCCATCATAAGGCACCATATGACTCTTTAGACCTCGACAAATCCCTTTATCTGCAGCCAATCCAGGTGTGATCTCTTTTCCCTGTAAGATTATGAATTGCCTGTTATTGTCTGAACTCCGAGAGCTGTCAGGAAGCCAGCATGAGTGTGAACTACAGCATTCAATACAAATCCTTTAAGCTTTGTTCAGACAGGCAGAAAAAAAAATATTTTTTGGAGTATCTAACTCAAAATCTGATTAGATTGAGGGAAAAAAAAAAAGAATAATAAAAATAAATAAATAAATAAATAAATAAATTTTATTATATATATATAGTATATATATATATATATATATATATATATATATATATATATCTAATTAAATTAAATTAAATTAAAATTAAAAAATTCAAAATGGGTTGTTGATGTGACATGGCATTTTCACTGTCCTACAAGATAAAAATGAATATAATTAATACTGTAGTTACTTCAAATGCTGTAAATCATTTCTTTGTCCTACACTGTAAAAAAAAATTGAAATAATTTGTAACCTGGCTGCCTTAAAATCTTAAGTTCAGTCAACTCAAAAAAAGTTTATTCAACTAGAAATGTTAATTTTTACTAAGTGACAACTTAAAATTGATCAACTTAAAATTTTAAGACAGCTGGGTTACTTACCATCTGTTAAGTTTAGCAAACACAAATATCTAAGTTGTTACTTAGTACAACTTAACATTTCAAGTTGACTAAACGTATTTTAGTTGACTGAACTTAAAATTTTAAGGCAGCAGGGTAACAAATTATTTTAAGCTGACTCAACAAATTGTGTTTTTTATTTTTTACAGTGTACACGGAAGCTGCAGTGCTATTCGATTTTTTTTTGTTTTGTTTTGTTTTTTTTGAGCCAAATGTCAAAATTGTTCTGTGGTTGGACTGTCTCAAGCATGGTTTACTAAATGACAACTTTTATCAATTAAAAAGAAAAGCATAAAATTGTTAATAAATACCTATGGCATAATTGTACAAGTGTCTGTTTTAATAAATGCCAATCATTTTTTTCATCCATATATTTCTGAAAGTGTAGGAACTTGATACATTTTGTCTCTGAAAACCACGTCCTATGGTGTGACACCATATCCTGATTTTAATTCGGCCAATTCCAGAAAAAACTTCATGGTTGTGTTACTGAACCCCGTCAAGCCCATGTGCACATGGTCAATTATTTGTCTCAGAATTGTTCAAATATTCAACTCTTTTGAAACCACTACAAAAGTGTTTTGTTGTCCTTTGGTGTGACACCCTTAAATTATATTTTTTAATTAAAAACTGTATGTTAAACTTTATAATCATGGAAAACTATACAAATGTGTCTTGCGAACCGCTAATGACAGGTCAGCTCGGAATAGCAAGGTCATTCATTGACACAAAAGGCTGAAACATACTATGGTGTGACAGAAAATGTCCTCTGATGTGATGTCTGTACTGTCACACCATAGGACAAAGATGTCACACCAGATGACAAGGTCTCTTTAAAAATCATTTTAAATCATTAAATAAGATATGTTTAACTCCTTTTTATTCTTTTTTGATTTTTTGATTATTTTGATTATTCTTTTTCTTTTTTTCATTTTCAGTGTTCTTAAATGCAATAATTACATGAAACTATTTTCTGATGTTTTTGCAGAACACTTGTACTGTTATAAAGTGTCATGAAAACAAGTATAAAATGTGATGCTTTGTTTCTGAAACAGAAAGCACTTAGCGGAAATTAGCGGAAGAGAGAGGACACGGAAACATAGACAGAAAATTAACAGGGATCCACCAGTAGAGAGGAGATCCCAATAGAACGATGCAGAAAGTAAATACAATCACATCTTAATAAATATAGTTTCAATCATATATCAGTAATATTTAGCGGTATCATAAATATCAATCATATTTAGCTGTGCCACACATGCAGCAGGGGGGCTAGAAGAGTTTCAGTAACATACGAGACTGAATTTTATTGATGAAAATTATTTTGTTTTGTTTAAAAAAACATGTTGATATTGTTTGTATCAAAACTAAACGTTCTTTCTCATTTGACCTGTTCAAAATTAAATAGAAATACTTTAATAACTAGCATTTCTGTCCTTTAGTGTGACATAATGTCCTGTGGTGTGACACACATAAAAGAACCACAAACAAACAAAAAAAAACAGTTGAGTATTGCAATAGAGAAGACAGAAATATCTCTCATCTTAAAATAGTACAATTTTCAGTAGTTTTGGTCAGATGACAGGAAAGTTTGTTTAGTTGTCAAAGTTTGTCTTGAAATTTTCCTTCAAGTCATGGGGTAAAAACTGATGTAATAAATTTCTCTCATGCTATTTATATATTATGAAGATTTTTCTTTTCTTATTTTTTTGCTATGTTACACCATAGGACAAATTTATGGTACAGTTCAGTAAAAATGTACAAAAAAAAAAAAAATCCCATGAAAGATTTGATGGTGACTCTTTATATTCTGTCAAAGATCAGACTTCACACTACATAAATATATGCATTTCTTCTTCTTTAAATTTTTTTTTTTTTTTTAACCAAATACATATTGACTACACTTTTTTTAATTAATTGCACAATACAGCGAGGTCCTAAAGACTAGATATTATGAACTTTTATTGGCAGTATGAAAAAAAGCCTTAGAGTCTGTGAATCACAAACAGCATAAAATGACATAACAAATGGCAAAACTATGTTAAGATGGGCAGCTGGAAAACAGATGGACTCAATCATGACTTACTCAATCATAGTTCCCCTGTAGTAAAGAATCACTTAAAAATAATTTTTGATAATCAAAATGACATTTTAAGTCGACGCCAGTAGCCTAGTGGGCAAGTGTGCCGACATATAATGTTGTTAAGGTACGGGTGTCCCAAGTTCGAATCTCAGCTTTGCTTCCTGTCTTCTTTCCACTGTAGTATCATAATAAAGGCAAAACACCAACAATAAATCTTACAAAAAAAAAATAATAATAATAATTTTTATGAAAGCCGGTTTCCGCCACTGAATAAAAAAAATATAAACTCTCAATTGTGAGTTACAAAGTCAGAATTGCAAGATATAAAATTTGCAAATCAGATTTTTTTTTTCTCAGAATTGCTTGACATAAACTCACAATTGCGTTACGAAGTCAGAATTGCAAGATATAAACTCTCAGTTCTGACTTTTTTCTCAGAATTGCGTGATATAAACACAATTTGTCAACTACCCAAACACACATTAACTACACTCTTTTTAATTAATTGCAAAATACAGCATGGTCCTAAAGACTAGATTTGATGACTAACTTTTATTGGCAGTATGAAAAAAAGCCTTAGAGTCTGTGAATCACAGACAAACAGCATAAAATGACATAACAAATGGCAAAAATGTGTCAAAACGGGCGGCTGGAAAACAGATGGACTCTGTGACTTACTTAATTGCACATTTGTTAGCTTTTGCAAATATACAAACTGTAGTATTATCTACATATTTTTTTAAACTGCAGCCATACACTTTTATCCAGAAACCACACATCACTCAAAGACTGTGCCATTAAAAGCTGACATTATCTAAACCTGATCACTTCTTTAGCAGTATCTGAAAGTGTGGTGAAATTGGCAGAACATTTAAGACCCGTTTAAGAGCAATCTCTACAAGTCAGACAGCACAGGACACCTGACAGGCCCACCATAATTTCAGACGGGAAGACCACAGACAGCTGATGATATTGGTTTTATTCCAGATCAGAGGACTTCAAATTCATTTGCAGGGAGGAAGTTGGTTTGCTTTGATTAAGTGGCAGAATAAATTTACTTAAACATCCATCAGTAAGTGACATCGCACTAAATTATAAAACACACAATGTGCCAGCTGTCAAAGAAAAGGTCAACAGACTTATCTCTGGAGGAATTAAGTGAAAGGTAGAGTTCAACCAGAAATGAAAATTCTGTCATCATTTACTCATCATCAAATCGATCCAAAGCCTTTCTTTCTTCAGCAAAACATAAAAGGGGATGTTAAACAGAATGCTGAAAGTAAATACGGAAGAATACTGTCACAACAGACAAAAGACTTCATTCCAAGCCTTCTCAAGCCATACTTGTGTGAGGAACTTAGGGCTGTCAAATGATTAATCGCAATTAATCGCATACAAAATAAAAGTTTGAGTTCGCCTAATATATGTGTGTGTGTAATCATTATGTATATATAAATACACACAAATTAATGTAAATATTAAATAGAAATATGTTATTTGTGTACAAAATATTTATATTTATATATAATATAAATCATATAAAAATTGTATTAAATACAGATACTTGTAAATATTTCTTAAATATAAACATGAATGTGTTTGCAATTACATACATATAATATTTACACACAGTACACACACATATATTAGGCAAACTCAGACGTTTATTTTGTATGTGATTAATCGCGATTAATTGTTTGACAGCCCTAGGAAGGATCTTCCCTTCAAATCTTCCCATCCTCTGAACTTCTCAAATTTCATTTTAATTTCTGCATATTCAGAGCACGACATGTGCAAAATCAGTGCAGTCTGAAATCACTGACATCAAATCTGAAGCGACACATCTTGACGTTTCGTATTTATTAAATATTCAAATCTTCACGTATAAAATCAAATGAGATTAAATCAAAATCATACCGTTTTGGAACGATAAAGGTGAAAACTAATTAATCATAGTTCCCCTGTAGTAAAGAATCACTTAAAAATAATTTTTGATAATCAGAATGACATTTTAAGTCAACGCCAATAGCCTAGTGGGCAAGTGTGCCGACCTATAATGTTGTTGAGGTACGGGTGTCCCAAGTTCGAATCTCGGCTTTGCTTCCTGTCTTCTCTCTACTGCTGTATCATAATAAAGGCAAAACAGCAAAAGTAAACCTTAAAAAAAATTAAATAAAATTTTATGGAATCCAGTTTCCGCCACTGAATAAAAAATATTCATATTGTAAGATATAAACTCGCAACTGCGAGTTATAAAGTCAGAATGGGAAGATATAAAGTACAATTTGGACTTTTTTTTCTCAGAATTGAGAGTTAATAACTCGCAATTATGACTTTATAAGATGAGATATAAACTCACAATTCTGAAAACATTTTCCCCCTCAAAAATTGGACTTTGTAACACGCAATTGTGAGTTTATATCATGCAATTCTGAGAAAAAAAAATCAGAACTGTGAGTTTATATCTTGCAATTCTGACTTTGTAACTCGCAATTATGAGATTATATTATGCAACTGAGAGTTTATATCAGTCCTGAGAAAAAGTCAGAATTGTGAGTTTACATCTCGCAATTCTGACTTTGTAACACAATTGTGAGTTTATATCAAGCAATTCTGAAAAAAAAATCAGAACTGTGAGTTTACATCTTGCATTTCTGACTTTGTAACACAATTGTGAGTTTATATCACACAATTCTGAAAGAAAATCTCAATTGTGAATTTATATCTCGCAATTCTGTCTCTATTACTCACAATTGTGCTTATATCACACAATTCTGAGAAAAAAAAGTCAGAACTGTGAGTTCATATCTGCCAATTCTAACTGTATAATTCTCAATCGTGAGTTTATATCTCACAATTTAAAGAAAAAAAGTCTGAACTGCAAGGTAAAAACTCGCATTTACGAGAAAAAAAAAGTCGAAATTGTGAGTCTCTTTTTTTACATAAGGATATTTTACATTTTTTGTTCAGTGACAGAAATGGGCTTCCATACATTTTAAATGTTTTTTCCATGAAAATAAGTTCTTCATGTCTTAAAGGGGTCATCGGATGCCCATTCTCCACAAGTTGATATGATTCTTTAGGGTCTTAATGAAAAGTCTATAATATACTTTGGTTAAAAATTCTCAATGGTTGTGTAAAACAACACTCTTTTTACCCTTGCCAAAATCAGCTCTGCAAAAATCATCTCATTCTGGTCAAGGCTGCTTTAAATGTTAATGAGCTCTGATCGCCCCGCCCCTCTCTTCTCTCTGTGGAAAGAGGAGCCTGTTTACTTTAGCCGCATTTAGCCGTGTTTAGCCACTAAACTTGCTAACTAGCACATTATTAGAAAAGGCGATTGCAAAGATTCATAAAAAAAAAACCCTTATACTCACTTCTGCTGTAAGTGAAGCTGGATCATAAATGATTCGCGCGAACATAGACGGATATATGAAGATCAGGAGGTGCATTCCCTTCACAAACAAACGTAATCCACTGCATCTTCAGCCGCTCAGATGTCGGGAGTAAATGACGACCACTATGTTCATTATTACATCCAGCAACACAACACCTCAATCCCTCAATCAGAGATATTCTTGTCTAACTTACATCCCTGCTCCGGCATTGAAACAATGGAGGTCGGACTGTTACAGCTGATCTGAGGTAAGACGCTCACGTCAATCAACTACCGTGGGAGCGCCCTCTGTGGGTGTGACGGTACACCGACAGGCATCTGAGAACGGCTCGATTTGAAAAAGGGGATATTATTTTTACAGATTAATTAAAAACCACTGCATGGATTTTTATCATTATAGGGTAGATTTGTACATACACTGACAACACACATTAATGTTCAAACAACATGTAAAAGTGAACTTAGCATCCGATGACCCCTTTAAAATGTCTTAAACGTAACTCTACACATATACCTCATTGAGTTTTCGAGGATCTATGAATATACAAATTACTCCCCACCTCCACTCAATCGCACCAGCTCAGATCTGCTTCACTTTCACTTAGTTTGGAGAAGTAAGCGCTGTAGTAAACGCTATACAATGGCAGCGGCAATCTCGGATTAATGGCAATCCCTATGTCATTCACTGCTATTTCGAGAATGAATCAATAAGTGAATGTATTCAAATTCTGAATGGATTAAAGCCTAAAAAGAGTGCTCCCCTTACAATCACTGAAAAGCTGTCACTCGTCTTAGTTCATCGTGATCTAATTTGGTTATAAACAATGAAGCTCTACACTGGAAAATGAATCTCCTATTTACTTCACATCTACACCTTGTTTGTTATAATCAAGCGGCGACCTCCCTGTCTCCCTCTTGAAGCCAACACTGAAGTGACTAAAACTGCAATTCATTGACTGGCCGCTAGAGACTGGCTGCAAAAGGGAGTCAATCCCATACACTCCCCATGTTAAAATGTCCAACTTTACAGCAGAAAAAAATATGTTTACAGCCTGGTACAAAAGGTGGTTTTGGTCTATATAGCTAATTTAGCCCTTCATGTCAACTGTGAGAGGGGTGAATTTTTTTAAAACTCATCCGTTTAAATTATGTTAAGCCTTAAAGTTCTGCATAATTTAGGGCGTGGCCACTTGAGTGACAGGTGGATTGCCGCTGCTGTCACCACCATCGCGCTAGGTGGCTCCACCCACGTACCGCCTCTTTGCCCATTTTCAATTATCCGGGAATGACGTGCAGTGACGCGATTCCAAGATGGCAATGGCCGACTCCCGCCCACTAAGAGCTTTAAAAATGCTCTTCCAAAACCTACAGGTGACGTCTTTTTTAGAGTCTATGGTTATAATAAGAGGATCTGTGAGCATGCACAACCTAAGACTATAGATATACAGAGAAGTTCACCCCTATTACTTATAAATGGGAGAAACTGCAATGGTGCATTATGTCCCACCTTCTTAATGAAAGAGCCAATCACTGATTAGTAAAGTCACTGCATCACTGCAGCAGCCGTAGGATCCAGAGACTCGCACAAATGCTATTTAAGCATAAGGAACAACAGCTACCAGTTCATTTCAGATTTTGTTGCTGATTTAAAATATGTAGTTTAACTTTGAGTTTAGCAAGCAGTTTTTGAGATTTCAGGATTCCCCTGTTCATTTAAATAGGACTTAATCTTGGATGTCCCAAAAATTCTGCCTGGAAGCGTTGCAAATATGGCTGCCGAGTAAACAGACTTTCCTTGAAAGAGACTCAGCACTGAGCAAAACTCCAGCGATTTGAGCGGTGAGTCTATTCTGATTAACTTAAATGCCTCTGATTGGCCAGTGCGTTCTGGAAATCAACAGACTTGACTGTTATTGGCTATATTACTCAACAGAAAACAGGGGCGATTTCAAACCACATTTCTGAGGCTGTCTTTGGTAAACTTCAGTTTTAAGGAGAAAATACTCAGCAATGGTGTTGACTGATAAATTTAATATATTAAAAACACTGGATAGACATGTAAACTTCCAACTTGATATGAAGTGTAAAAATTGACTTTTCTGAAGAAAATGTGAGTAGTGATTCCTCAAGCAAAACGGCTACAATGTTAGAATGGCATGACTGTGTGTTGTTATGAGGTTGCTAAGCTGTTCTTGCTGTTTTTTGTGTTTTTATGCTGTTGCTAAGCTGTTCTGGGAGTTTTTAGTGTGTTGCTATGTCGTGGCTAGGAGGTTCTGGATGTTTGCTAGGGTATGGTATGTTCATGACTCACATTAATGAAAGACATGTGACCCATCATGTGAAAACGAGTAGAAATCATAAATCCTTCGTTGAACTGCACCATATCCATACCTGAATTCAATCTGTTCTCAGCCGGCATTATCTCTTATGCCACAGTCAAATCCCCCAGCCAATCACGGCCGACCTTTACATGCCAGAAAAAAAAAAAAGCATGTGGTTCCCGCTGCCTCCAGCACGAGATGAATTATGTGAACTGAACCAAGACCAGAACCACATTACATCACTAATACATAATTCTGACAGGTCATCAGTCTGAGGAGGAAAAAAATAAATAATAAAATGAGAGGCCCAATCCCATCACACAGCCTGACAGCTTCAATGAAGTGATAAGTTGAGTGGTTTCTGTCACAGACATTAGCGCTTAGCGCGGCTGCTGTGAGGTCTCTTGGGTCTTGCATTGTTCAAGGACGACGCTTTTCCCACAAGACACTTATATAAGCCAACAGCAGATGGTGAGTGTGGACTCTAGAGAGGGACGCTGGCGCTCTGGGACAACAAGTTTTGTCTGCTTGTAAAGGGACAGATTAACATTACTCCCCAAATGGAAAGATTTTGGACAACCCATCACATCTCTCATTGATTAATGCTAAAAACAAGCAAAGAATATTTAACAAACCTACTAATGCTCTACCATGCTACAGTGTAGGACTGAAATGCATTTGAAAACTAATTCATTTTAGGATTTTATTTCCTGTATTTTATTAAAAGTTCCACATTCCACATCATTCCGCATTCAATTCCAGATCATCCCTAACAAGTTTAAAAGATAAAAAAACAAACTTGAATGTACGCTACATATTCTGTGCAAAAAAAAAAAAAAAGGTTAGTGTCTGCGCTGCAGTGCACCGTGCACATGTTAGGACATAAGAGCTGCTCGCCCACTGGGACCCAGGTTTAAGTTTGACCTGGGTCATGTCCCAATCCCACTCACCTTCTCTCACCCAATTTTCCTATTTTGTCTACACTCCACTTTCCTTTAAATGAAAGGCAAATAGGTGAAAGACCAAAAAAGGAATAATAATACATCAATTATAAAAAAAATAATATATCTATATATTCGCTTATATTTGTAACTAAATAAATAAATAAAAATACAATATAGGAATAAATAGTTCAACTGGAATGACACGAAGAGGAATTGCAAAATTCAACACATCTATATTAATCAATCAATCAATCAGAGTTATTAATTAACTAAAACCATAAAAAAGGCAACTGAAAAATAAAATAAAATCTATAATAAAATAATATAAAATAAAATCCGTCTATCTATCTACACATCTTCCATCCATCCATCTATCTATCATCTATCTATCTATCTATCTATCTATAGTGCATCCATCCATCATCTATCTATCTATCTATATATAGTGCATCTATCATTTATCTATCAATCTATCTATAGTGCATCTATCTATCTATCTATGTCTGTCTACATATCATCCATCCATCCATCCATCCATCCATCTATCTATCTATCTTCCATCCATCTATCTTCCATCCATCTATCTATCTATCTACATATCTACATATCTTTCATCCATCTATCATGTATCTATCTATCTATCTATCTATCTATCTATCTATCTATCTGTCTGTCTGTCTGTCCACATATCTTCCACCCATCCAGCCATGCATCCATCCAATCTATAAACATTCAATTTTCAACAGTTCTCAATTAAAAAAAACCTCTAAATTCTAAATTAAAAACAACAGTTACAATATGTCCATTACTTACAATTCCAATTCATTTTAATTCTACTTCCCATATTTGTTTCAAATTCAAATTGCAATCCACATTCTGTTTGTGATCAAATTGCATTTCCTCCACATTTCTGCATATTTTTAAAAACTCTACGCAGTCAAATAATTCCTTCTGCCAAGATCACCTCGTTTACGGGCAGCTTCTATAATTTCCTACACTGGGCTACTGTATCCTGCTTTCTCCCAGGTTGTATTAAATAATAACGTAGAGGGTGCATTAAACATTTAACACCATATCCAAATGAACGAAGCAGACATCTTAATTCAGCTGCTCCTGCTCTGAACGCCGCCCTGTCAAGGTCAAAGGAGAGGAAGCGTAAAGTTGGATATTAAGTCCCGGTAATGTGAATTCCACTCGGCTGCCGCCACAGACCAACCAATCGAATCTTGCACTCACTGAGAGTCTCCAAAGAGTCTTTGCTCGCCCCTTTGATCTGCGCACATGCATTTCTTTTTGCACAGTAAGGCTAAAGCGGAGCGTTTATCCGGCTATCTCCAGAGGGAACATGGCCAGTCGACCCAACCCAGAATAAAACATTAATGCATCAGGTGATCTCTGTACTGCATCTTCAGGAACACCCACAAATATATTCATTTATTCAATTCAGACATTCATTAACATGCACGCTGAAGCATGCAACCTGATGGAGTTATTTGCCTTTTCATTGCCCGGGATTTCCAAGCCACAGAAGTGCATAATTATATTTGGAAAATATGATTATAGGGTTTATAATGCTTCTTGTCACTGTGTTTTTCATGCATATTAACATATAAATGCAAACAAAACGTACTAAATTTGAAATCTGAACATTACTTTTGCTGTTCCAACATGACGGCTTCCAGATTTGATTTGCTTTGGAGACTATACAACAGTCACATAGCCAGGTCTATGTAAAAGTAATTAGCTTGAAGGTGAAATGTCACTGATTAGGTTTTAAAGTTGCTGGATGGCGTCACAGACTTATTCTCCAGACGCAAACTTGCTTTACATCATTATTCACTTCAGATCTTTCTTTCTGCTGTAGCTCTCAAATTTCATTTGCATTTCTGCATATTCAAGCATGTCGGCCAAAGTGATATAAGAGAAACCATACAGGTTTTAGAACAACATGACGGTGAAAACTAATTAATGAAGTCTTTTATGTATTAGTTAACTCCAGAATTTAAATTTCCTGATAATTTACTCACCCCTATGTCATCCAAGATGTTCATGTCTTTCTTTCTTCAGTCAAAAAGAAATTAAGGTTTTTGAGAAAAACATTCCTGGATTTTTCTCCATATAGTGGACTTCAATGATGGCCAGCGGGTTGGAGGTCCAAACTGCATTTTTAACGCAGCTTCAAAGGACTCTACACGATCCCAGCCTAGGAATAAGGGTCTTATCTACAGTGAAATGATCTGTCATTTTCAAAAAAAAAAAAAAATATATATATATATATATATATATATATATATATATATATATATATGTATATATTTTTTAACCACAAATGCTTGTGTTACACTACCTTGACTTCACACAGTCACACAGTTGGACAGGTCACATGACAAAGTGAATGTGCAAAGAGTCAAACTCCCTTCACAAAAAAGGTAAAAGAGAAAATGAGATTGAGTTTTTAGTCCTACCCCACCTTTTTGAACTGAAGTACACAGATGAAGAACGCGTGGAATCAAGAAGTCGTAGACGTGCTTTGCGGAGCTAATCCAAGACGAGCATTTGTGGTTAAAAAGTATAGAAATGTAGAATTTATTTTTTTTTTAAGAACATGACCGATCATTTCACTAGATAAGACACTTATTCCTCAGCTGGGATGGGATCATGTAGAGCCCTTTGAAGCTGCACTAAAACTGCAATTTTGACCTTCAACCCGTTAGCTCTTATTGAAGTCCACTATATGGAGAAAAATCCTGGAATGTTTTCCTCAAAAACCATTATTTCTTTTTGACTCAAGAAAGTAAGACATGACCATCTTGGATGACATGAGTGAGTAAATTATCAGGAAATTTTAATTCAGGAGTGAGTTAATGCTTTTATGTACAGAAAGAAATCTAAAGTTCTGTCATGAAACTCTAGATGTTAGAGATTGAGTTAGGTTCTAACTCAATCTGACAATGGCATCATGACTCACATGGCACAGCTGATTGGTTCTTTTTGTATCAGCAGCCAATGAGCTTGCTGCTCAACATTCAAATACTCGGCTGGTGCTTGCTGTAGCAGTTCCAGCACATTTTAGAAACGCTCCATCTTCCCCAGCTCCACCTGTATAGATCTACTACAGGGTGATTTTATACATGATATTTATCTGTGTTAATTCATATATGTGACCCTGGACCACAAAATAAGTCATAAGGGTCATTTTTAATACATCATTTGAAAGCTGAATAAATAAGTGTTACATTGATGTACGGTTTGAAAAAATTTGGCCGAGATAAAACTATTTAAAAATCTGTAATCTGAGGGTGCAAAAAAATCTGAATATTGAGAAAATCGCCTTTAAAGTTGTCCAAACGAAGTTCTTAGCAATGCATATTACTAATCAAAAATCAAGTTTTGACGTACTATCAGTAGGAAATTTACAAAATATCTTCATGGAACATGATCTTTACTTAATATCCTAATGATTTTTGGCATATAAGAAAAATCGATAATTTTGACCCATACAATGTATTTTTGGCTATTGCTACAAATATACCCAAACTACTTAAGACTGGTCCAGGGTCACATATGTTATTTTTCTTACATGCTCACAGAACATCTGTAGTCTCTGTACTTGCTCTGCCGTAGCAGCATGAATGTAGCAGATCATTTTAAACGCAGACATGATCATGACTGTACGTCTAAGCTACATACATTTTTATAGACAAAGCGAGTGGCACTTGCCTAAACAAAACTACCATGCGGTCTACAGGACATTTTCACCTGTATTGTCATTCGCCAAGAGAAAATGTGTGAATAAAGTTAAACACATTATAGCACATTATAGATGACTTCAAGCTGTAGTCTGCACCACTGAATATATACAGATAGTTTGAAACCATAATACTGTTAGATCAAACATATGAACCTCTAACATTAATGAGAACCATCTGTTTGGGGCTGCTCTTTATGAAATGGGCAAATCTAATGATATAATACAGATTTTATATTTGGCTTCCTATAACAGGTGGAAGAAATCATATTACACACATAGTTCAATACGTACGCAATTTTATATAAAATATGTAGACTTCTAGCTATGCTCAGATATGGTTATCCTCTTCCCATGATTAGAAAGATTAATGTATAAAGTGTGCATGTCATTCGATGAAAAACTGCTGAAAACCTGATAGCAGGTAATATATATGTGTGTGCGATGATCATGTAAACAGGATGATGTATTGCTTGAGTGTGTTAATACGCAGCTCCTGACATTTGCACGATAAGCTCAGATATTATGAGTAATATGGTGCTATTTCCCACATTTACATAATGCATGGGAAGATTGTCATTAACGCTAATGTGAATCTGATAGCTAAACCTGTCCACTATTGTTACAGACCATCATTATTCGCCCACTGTTGCCCAAGAGCAACTGAAATGTAGCTGCACCAAATTCAAACCCAAAAAAGTATCCAACTCATACTGGCTACGACTAAAAATAGTATGTGAAACCATATATGCAACATGACAAATATGAGTTTGGGGCATAACCCCCAAGCGGGGGTTGATACAAAGCGCAAGTGTGACTACCGACTTTTTTTTGTTTGGTTTTCAGATAAAAACATTTTTCTCCACAGGGATTTCAAAAAACTCCTTAATAAAGAATAAAAAGAGTCATGAATCAAACTGAAGGTGTGACTCATAACTTTGATTCAAAGCCAAAATTTGAAAAGAACTTTAAATTACATTATTAAATAATCCTGATTGATTTCAATCATTTTAATATTCATTTTTAGTCACTGGCTCAACAAGCTGCATTAGTGTTCAGGGAAATCTGTTTAAAAACAAATCAAATGAATAGACACTGCTGCCAGTTTATTTGTAACACTTAAAATGTAAGGTCAAATAGAGTGTGTTGCATTGTGGGATACAGTCTTTCACAGTGTGCAATGGGTATATACTGTGCTTTTGCCAAATGTAGCAGCTCAGGCGTTCCATGCATACAGAAAACTAGCATACTTTGTGCACTATACTTACTACATACTAAAAAAACTGTATTATGGTATGATAGTATGACATTCGGAACACAGCCTACATGGGCTATAATCTGCATCACAATACCATGCAACATCTGAATTATTCTCATTGCATGTGTGGGTGTTTTCTACCCAACAACAACATGGGAAAAAAAGAAACCATATTGAGATATTTTGCAAAACAGCCAAACGATCCAGGAACAAGTTGGAGAAACATATATGCACATTAAAACTGACTATACTTCATCCATCCTCCTCATCCTCTGCTCTCGAGCGCAGTGACACAGCGTTCCACACTTCATTCATCACTCTGAGGGATTAAACTGTATCAATGAACAAGGGAAAACCGGACTTTGTCATTTTTGCTTCCCTAAAGCCTGACAGCAAACCAATGGCCAGAGACATGGCTGAGGAGTATTGTGCAGAAACAGCGCATAACTCATTCACAGCTCGGTTTATGAGCAAATGACTCACTATAGAGAACTATAAGAGAGGTTTCAGAGCATAACTGGGGGGTTTTGTAGCTCAGGGTGATTCAAGTTTTACTAACCTTGCAAATTTGGATTTTTAACATATGGGCAGGTGTCTTGCCTGAACAGAATGGGAAAAAAAAACTCACCATGTTCCAAGAGCTATTATACTTTATTAGATACACGTGACCCTGGACCACAAAACCAGTCTTAAGTAGCACAGGTGTATTTGTAGCAATAGCCAAAAATACAATGCATGAGTGAAAGTTATTGATTTTTTTATTTATGCCAAAAATCATTACGATATTGGGTAAAGATCATGTTCCATTAAGATATTTCGTAAATTTCCTGCTTTATTAAGTTATTATTATTCATTTTTGATTAGTAATATGCATTGCTAAGAACTTAATTTGGACAACTTTAAAGGCAATTTTCTCAATATTTAAATTTTTTTGCCCCCTCAGGTTCCAGATTTTCAAATAGTTGTATATCAGGCCGAATATGTTAAATTAATTTTTAAATATGCTTTTAGATGTTGTATAAATCTCATTTTCAAAAAATTGACCCTTATGACTGGTTTTGTGGTCCAGGGTCACATATAAAAATAACAACTATATATATATATATATATATATATATATATATATTATCATCATCATCTAAAAGCGAAATAAATAAGGTTTCCACTGTCCATTGATGTAGTTGATCTGAGAAACAACTATTTGAAAATCTGGAACCTGAGGGTGCAAAAAAATCAAAATATTGAGAAAATTACCTTTAAAGTTGTCCAAATTAAGCTCTTAGCAATGCATATTACTAATAAAAAAATTAATAATAATAAATTAATAAGGTAGTAAATTTAATAAAATAAAATAATAATATACATATACATATATACATATATATACATATATATATATATATATATATATATATATATATATATATATATATATATATATATATATATATATATAAGGCAAGACACCTTAAAAACCTGACCTGAATGCTGGTAACCAATTTCAAAGAGCTTACATTGAAAAAAAAAATTATAACAATCTGAACTATGACTACCTTTGACTTTAAGAACAACACGCTCTGTTCATATTCAAACTCAAGTTTCCTTTCTTCTATATAAGAACACTGTCAGCATCATAAATGAGCAATGAAGCAGTAAGTGGTTTGGATCACATGGGAATTTTCCAGCAAGTTCTTAATGGACCTCATCTACTCCAACCTTAGCTTTTTAAACACTACCATGGAACCAGTTTCACTGCAGTCCAAACAAACGCCAGTCGATAGTCATCGAAGACCAATCTGTCGCATATTCAAAACATCACGAGCTGTGGATAAAAAGGGAATGGACTTACCCAAGTGTTGTCATGGTGACTATGGTGTACCAGAAGGAGGCTGGGATGCTGGTGAAGTTGGTTCCCTTGGTGCCTTTCTCGGCGTAGAACATGACTGTGGCAAATATGATGATGGCCATGGTGAGGGAAAACAGGAGGAAGCCCAATTCAGAAGCACAGCTCTTCAGAGTATAACCCAGGATCCGCAGGCCCTGAGAGTGACGCGAGAACTTGAAGATCCGGAAGACACGGAACACCCTCAGCGTGACGAACGCGCCGCTCACGTCCTCGTTCTCGGGCATGACCAGGCCGATGTAGTAGGGCATGATGGCGACGACGTCGATGACGCTCATAACCGAGCGCATGAACTTGCAGCGGCTGGGCGCGGCGAAAAGCCTCATGAGGTACTCGAAGGTGAAGATGAGCACGCAGGCCGTGTCCATGCAGAAGAATGCCAGCGAGTACTTCTCGCCGCACGGCAAGTCTTTCTTGCTGCCTTTGGGGGGTCGGCATGGGACGGTTTCCACAACGTTCGCTATGACGGAGACGGCGATGAAGAAACCCGTGACGTAGTAGAAAACCAGAGCCATGGTGCTTGTGTGGGGGTTTTCGAAGGCGCGCCACAAACGTTCCCGAGGCGTGCTATGCGGCGGCAAGGGAGTATCTGTTGCCATCTCCGCCTCCGTGTCCTCAGCCAAACGTTCCTGGTTTTCTTTCTTGCGATCCCTGTATTCTTCCATACAACAGTCGCCGATAATATCCGGCACGATGCCGTAAAACGCCAGCTCCTCGTCGAAGGCCTGAATGCACTCCTGCCTCGGGTAGTGAAGTTTGCCGGTGCGGTAGAAGTTCAAAATATGGCGAAACATCTCCGGGTCCCGGTCGAAGAAGTACTCCTGAGTGTCCTCGTTGTAGAAAAACTCCTTTTCCGAACTGCCCAGCAGAGTGTCGGGATAGCGATCTAGTGTGTTTTTCCATGTCTGGAAGCGGAGCCCGCTCACATTTACGAAGAGGATCTCGTCGTTGCGACTCTTTTTGTCTACGGGTGGTTTGGGCATGGTTTTCTTGGCCAGAGGAAGCCAGCCAACGGCTGCTGCCCTGGCAAACGGTAGCCATGTTGCCACTCCGGCAGCCATGCTTATTTCGGTGGTTAATGAATCAAATACACCAAAAAACACTAGTCAGCTTTTCTGAACCTGTTTGGACCAGAAAGAGCCTTTCCGAACTAATCATCCGAGCTGAGAATCTCAAACTAGTTCCTCGGTTTAATATGCTAGGAAGGAATCCTGTGAGGTAAATGGAAGTGGGCGAATGTTTTCATTATCTGCTACAAAAAAATTTGAGGCTGTCAGAGTGTCAAAGCCATTTAAAGCTCAGGATCTCCATATATCACGATTCAGACCCATTAAAATTCATCAGCTCAAGCTTTTGTTTGCAGATTGTGGCTGTTCAAAGAATCAGTTGAGCCATTTCAAGGGTTAACTCTCCTGGCCATTTCTTGCAGGCTCTGCCGGAGAATACTGATTTGTTGCTGCGCTGTGCCGTTTCAAATTTTTATTAGTCTGTGATGAGGCTTTCTGAAGTTAGCAAGAAGACTATTTCTCCTCTACTGGGTCCATTCTTTCGTTTGAAGGCGTTCTTGCTCCTTTTTATGCAAGACTCTTCCCTTTATTTTTCTTTCCTTTCTTCAAGTAGCTACTCAATCTCACAAGAGGCTGAGAAGATTTTCAAACGGAGGTCTCAGAACCACAGCCACCTGGACTCCACGTATGGCCGTTCATTCATGCACCTGTCATGAAAGAACACAACAAATCCTTAGATGATGTTTCAAAGCAACATGGGACACAGTAGCTACTTTCACCAGCTTGTTTTACGTCAGCGACTGTTAAAATAAACAAGGCTCACAGTCTGTTTATGAGAGCTCTCGCACGCTAAAGTCATTCACGCTTTGTACTACACAGAAAACGTGCCGTTATTTTTTACATATATATAAAATAGCACATTACAATACACAGAAATACATTCATGAACTGCATAAAACTATATACTACTTTAAAAGTAAAATACTTTTTCAATGCAATCAGACAAACATACATTTTTTTGTGTGTTCAGGTTCACAACAATCAATATGCGAAGTATAGTCAATCAATAATGTGTTTCCCCACTTCTAAGCTAATGCAACTTCCTGTTGCATATAAAAATGTCTCAGTGTGAAGAGCCTCCCTAATCCAGAATCAGATTTTAAAACCTACACAAACTTTGAAGGGCATCATCACATAACCACACGGCTGCCCTCCTGTCGGAGGACAGGTGACCCAGCCCAGTCCCAACATAATGCATATAACATGCTCTCACAATCAAAAATCAATAACGCATTACTCTACACCTCCTGCACCATGCGCAAGAACATGCACGTAGAAGACAGTAAAGTCTGGGTTTACTTTAGCACTAACGCAGCTCTATGGCTGCAACTTATTCTTTTTTTGGCTCGAACGCGTCAGACGAGAGTGCGAAAGCGAATGTAGGTGCTCCTAAATTTGTACATCCCTAAAGTGACTCCCAAAATCAATGAGAGCCATAAATAAAACAGCATAAAAAAGTCAAGCAAGTTGCCAGCAGTAACAATAAGTGATGATTTATCTTTAAAGACTTGTTACCTCTGAGCCGGACGAGAGGAGGAAGAGTTCAATGTGACGGAAAGCTGCTGAAAGAAAGAAAAAGGAAAGAAACGGCAATCTCTCTGCAGCAGTCCTGGCATCTCGCATGCAGCTTGTGAAGGAGCGACCGTAACGCCTAGTCCTCCTTGCCTCTCTCTCCTCTCCTCCGCTGCTCTGTTGCATTCGTGCGCTGCCTCTCTCTCTCTCTCTTTTACTCTCATTTGCTTGCTCAACCTCCCCACCCTCTTTCTCTCTCTCACTCTCTCTCTCTCTACACTTATACACATCCATTTAAAGCTTAATATCTCTTGCAAATGCATCCTGCCCTACAATGGGGCATAGAGAACGAGGCAATAGCTCAGGTTTCACACAACCTGACAATACTAGATCACACAATCTACTTGTGCCCTTTGTTGCAGCTTACTGCATTCAGACACATCGCATCCTCTCCTCTTTCAACAGATCGTTTCATATTGCTCCACCTCTCTCGGCAGTGGGAGTAGCACGAGAATTCTTATTCATTCTTATTTCAGTTTCCTCAACTGCTTCCAAGCACAATGGGGTGCCATCACACTTCTGAAAGCAATCTGTAAGGAAAATTGGTGGAGAATGTGTTTAAATCATTGAAGAAGGTGAGAAAACTTTGGGAGATGCTTTGTGAGATTTACATTAATGATATATAGCATAACACTGCGATTTCATTGTTTGGAATCATAAAATTGTATTATATACAGTAGATTATCAGGACACACTTGACTGAAAATCTTTTGATGTGAAACAATGGTTGTCAAACAGGAGGCCCGGGCTCACTAGGGGGCCTCAGTAAATACCCAAGGGGGCCTTAAGATGAATTAAAATAATTAAAAATATGATAAAACAAGTATTAAAATAAGCTAACACAACTTAAAACCAACATTTTTAAATTCCTCTTCAAAAACCAAGTTAAAAATTATATATATAATTATATGAGAGGAAGAAAGAGAGATTTTAAATGATACTGTATTAAATTAAATTAAATTAAATATGTATGGTAACACTTTACAAAAAGATTTCAATTAATTTACAATTAGTTAACATGAACAATAATTATACAGCATTTATTTAGTTCAAAACATACTAATACATTATTAAAATTTTTTGCATATATATAGTTATAAAAATCATTATTAAAAGTTGTGTCTGTTAACATTAGTTGGTAATGTATAAATGCTGTAAGAATATATTGTTATATTATATTATTATATATATTGTTTATTGTCAATTCATGTTAGTTAACGCATTAACTAATGTTAACAAACGAGACCTTATTGTAAAGTGGTACTACCACTACTACGCACTGATACTACGCACTAACCAGTTATAAGGGTCAATTTTTAGAATTTGAGATTTATACATTATCTGAAAGCTGAATAAATAAGCTTTCCATTGTTGTATGGTTTGTTAGGATAAGACAATATTTGTTGAGATACAACTACTTAATCTCAAATCTGAGGGTGTGAAAAAAATATCTAAATATTGAGAAAATCGCCTTTAAAGTTGTCCAAATAAAGTTCTTAGCAATGCACATTACTATTTAAAAATTAAGTTTTGATATATTTAAGGTAGGAAATTTACAAAATATCTTCATGGAACATGATCTTTACTTAAATAAAAGAAAAGAAAATTTTGACCCATACAAGGTATTTTTGGCTATTGCTACAAATATATCCATGCTACTTAAGACTGGTTTTGTGGTCCAGGGTCACATATTAAAATTGTTAAAGTTAGCAAAAAAAAAGCACTCAACAAGTGTGCAGCATACCGTATCAAAAGCATCCCAGCATTCATAGCATGTAGCTGATTGATGAACGTTCAGACCGTGTCAAGCTGGAAATCATACAAAGAAGAGAGAGTTTTCATTAATATAATGTGTGTGTGTGGTGGGGGGGCCTTGCATAATTAACCCTTCAATGACTTAATAATATTCTAAAATGTGGAAATATTAGTATTAATGAATGAGTAGGTGTGTTCAAACTTTTCATTGGTAGTATATAATCATCCTCCTTCAGCCATCTTAAAATCTAGATATCGGTATTGGCATAATCCATTGAAAACCCATATTGGCCAACTACTAGTTTACATTCACAAACTGTTCTTTAGTCTACATACTGTATTATTCATGAGGACAAAGGCTGAATTCAGCAGCCTGACACTCATTCATGTAGCATTTATACCAACTGTGCCTTCCACTGCTGTCTTGCGGATGCAACACACATGCAACTGGGGTCTCGAATGGCTTGTTGTGCTCCACCTAAAATAGAGGGATTTGATTACATTGGTATTTATATCTGTCCTGTTTACCCTGTGGAATTAACCATTTAATGTAATAGCATACTGTACACACATGCATGTAAACATTGTCTGGTTTCAATTATAGAGCAGGCATTACATTTCTCTGCGAAGTGTCACGTAAGAGACGGATTGACGGGATGTGCAATTCCATTTGGAGCCACTAGTGGCACAAAAATTACACACATCAACTCCATGGCAAATTTATAGTGGCTTTTGGCATGTCGATCCATTCGATCAAGCCTCACTTTAAAATGAAGCACTCTCTTGGCTGCCTCCAAAGCCTACTTGAGCAAAAGAAACAGCCGCTACTGTAATTCCCAGTGATAGCATCTGTTATGAGGATTGAACTAAAGGAGTTTTCAGGGCGTAACGATTGATTTTGTGGAAATATTGGAGTTTCGATATACGGAGTGGGGAAAAAAACAGGGCACTCTCACGTAAGAGGAACTCCAGCACGCTGGAATAGAGTGAAGTAAGCCAAGATGATGGCAGAATTGATTCCTGGATCCTCAAAATCAATGGATGTGTTACAGCTGGAGTCTTCAAAAGGAATCCTGGGAGCAAAACAGGTCAACAATGCAGGAGGTTAGTTTAAAAATAAAGAGAACAAAGCTTTGTTAGTGTTATCTGGTTTCATGCAGTCTTATTTAGAGTAACAAATAACTGCAAAATGTGCTGTAAAGAGTTATTTTAATTTTTGTGCCTCATCAGAATGAGATTATTACAGAATAAATGATGAAATCTTGCTTCTTGTAAGGACACATGGAGAACAGAAGAGTGGTAGTGCATGGAGGACAAGAGCAGATCAGTACAAAAACATCAATAATTCACTGGTTTTACAAAGATCCTCTCTGTGATGAAAGCAATGAGGTAGAAACCCAGAAGAAAGGTGAAAAGAAAAGAAACTTCCTCAAGTTCCCACTTCCTGCCAGTCTCATGGGACGTCGCCGAAATGGTCGAAAGTTTGCATTAACTCAAGGAAACAGATTGATCATGCATTCACTGCACTGTATTTCTGCCTTCAACACGCTGTCATATTAATGAATGACAATCTTATATTAATTGGGCTTGTTTTGAATATTTTTCTAAGTCTAATTACCCAATTTCTGTGTTTACAGTCACACCGTGACAGATTCTCAAAGTCTGCTAGAGGAATAGTTTACTCAAAAATGAAATTCTGTCATCAGATATTCACAACAATGTCGTCCCAAATCGATATGACTTTACATGAAACACAGATGGATGTGTTTCAAACAGAAGGACTCCATCAAACACCAAAAAAGTGGTCCAAATGACTCTTGCAATGATGTTCAAGTCTTTCAAACTTATTTGATTGCTCTGTGGGAAAATAAGAACAAAATGTATGTCTTTATTCATTGAAAATATATCTCATATGCCATATACAGTTGAGGTCAAAAGTTTACATACACCTTGCAGCATCTGCAAAATGTAAATTCTTAAACCAAAATAAGAGGGATTATACAAAATGCATGTTATTTTTTATTTAGTACTGACCTGAATAATGATGATATTTCACATAAAAGATGTTCACATATAATCCACAAGAGAAAATAATAGTTAAATAGATAAAAATGACCGTTCAAAAGTTTACATACACTTAATACTGAGTTTCACTGGGGGGTGAAAACTTTTTGCATTTGAATATCAGGGCATATTTAATTTATTTTGTCTTCTGAGAAACATGTAAGTATCTTCTGTAGCTTCTGAAGGGCAGTACTAAATAAAAAAAATAAGATATTTAGGCAAAATAAGAAAAATGTACACATCTTCATTCTGTTCAAAAGTTTTCACCCCCCGGCTCTTAATGTATCGTTTTTCTTTCTGAAGCATCAGTGAGTGTTTGAACCATCTGTAATAGTTGCATGTGAGTCCCTCAGTTGTCCTCAGTGTGAAAAGTTGGATCTCAAAATCATACAGTTGTTATTGGAAAGGGTTCAAAGACCAAAAAATGCTGAAAAAGAATTTGTGTTACCTGAAGGATTTTTCTGAAGAACAGCAAGCAGTTTAACTGTCCAAGAAAAAACAAAGGACTAATGAACAACTACAAAACAGAAAAAAGGCAGCTGTGGATCATTCAGGTAACAGTAAAGTATTAAAAAATAATAGTAAAATAATTAACATTTTGCAGATTCTGCAAGGAGTGTGTAAACTTTTGACCTCATCTGTATATTCCAACTAAATGCACAAATGCATGTTTAGTCTTTTTGTGAAGCTAGACAGGTTGAGTTCACTGCAACTTACTTCTAAATTTCTTCTCACATGTTCCACAGATGACAGAAAGCCCTCAAATATATCAATTCAATCCACAAGACTTTGGTGCAGTGACAAAATGTTCTTTTTTCATAACCGAAACAACAAAAACACAACATTGAGTTACTCACTCCAAACACAGAGAAATGAATTATTGTTGGTGAGGCTTGAATTACAGTGAGAGGCGTTGCGTCATACTTCTGGAGTCTTTCTATGAATGATTGAAGAAGATGGGGAAAAAGCTTTCCTGCAGGTCTCTGCACTTTACTGCAATACTTCACTCCACAATGCAGGCCAAAATACTGTAAGACGCTAAAAATGCGCTCTAAATGCACCTGAATGCAACTGAAATCAAACCTATAAATATGACTGAGTATACAGTTATGGTTATATATCTCTCTAAGACCCACTGAATAGCAAAATACTTTTTAAAGCAATTAAGTAACACCCATTTTTCAATAACCATGGCTTAAAAACTTCACATAACAGCAGCTCACACTCTGAAATGTATCATAGTGGAGTGATAAGAACATTTATAAGAGGGCTGCTCTGAAATGAACAGGGAAAGCTTTTATAGAGGTGCGGTGCTGCTGTGTTGTAAATGTGCATTTTCATACCTTATAGGAGGTCAGTGAGGTGCAGGAATAGATCAGGAACGTCAGACTTTATAGAGAGCAGCAGTTGAATACATCCATTTCAGCCTCCTACTGCAGCTGGGAATGTTCCTTAAGAAAGTCTAAACCAAGAAAGTCAAAGCATATGTGATTTTATATTTAATTTTAACTGATGACATTTTGCAAACTTCTAAAATTCCCCTCTAAAAGAAATATGGATAAACATTATGATTTTTACAACCACTGACTTCCTAAAATGTTTCAGTGCATATAAGCACTGCATGCAAAATGCTAAATAATAAGTTATAACAACACAATAAAAATAAAATGTATTAAATATATTTAATATATTGATATGTATATAATAAATTGTTTCAAAATGCAAAATAAGGGTTTAATAACAATTGACATGTACTACGGAACCTCTAAAGGGAATAAATACCAGACAGGAGGGGAAAAAAATATTTCAACGCTTTCTCACACAATTATATCGTTCGGTAATTATACTGTATATAAACTGCGGGCATCAGAGAGCCGCTATTAATATGCAAGTCATTGAAATCGCTTTTGAATGCAGTCTAGCTTTTTACTTTCACTTTCAGATTTGCGATCAGACATACTCTGTTTATTCTATGGAGTGGCAGTACTTACCACACATTTTACAAGATTAACATTATAGATCTTTGTCAACGGTGCTCAAGATCTGCAAATCATTCGCCATCGTCCTGTCAGTCATCTCTCCTTACTCTGTTTAGGTGGTAAGTGAAATTTTATGTACTGTAATGCAAGTTAACATGCTACCGCTAGCAAGCGGCTAACCATGTCCCTTTAGTGGCTCTGTAGAAGGCGTTATACATTTTCCGTGCCTTTTTTCCTTTTTTCACTGTAAGAGCGAACGCGGCCATTTGTAAATGTAATGCGTTTGGATTCGGGTCTCATCCGCTTCCAGTTATTTTTAGCTGTACAAAACAGCTGGTTTTGGTGTTCGATATTGAATGTTTTCAAGATGCGTCATCAGTCAGCGGCACTAAATGTAAACAATGCCACTGAACCGAACGAAACTTGCATATTTTGCTGATTATAGAGGGTTTGCACCGACGTCAGGTTCTGGTCAGTTACCCGGATGCGCGGCCATTGCGGCAATAACGTTACTCATATGTAAACAGAAGCATTGATTGCATGGTTAGTGCACCACTGAAGATGTTGTTCTACTAATTTATGCTGTCTAAACCACAGAAAATGTGTGGAAGCTGCCAAATCATATAGAGAAGGACTTAGTAAGCAGGAAAGGTCGTTTTATTTGGACAAACTAAAGTTAATACAGGGCTCAACGCTAAACGGCGATAGTGTTTCCTTGGTTACTGGTGTACACAAAGCTGCGCCATGCTGCTTTATTATACACTTTATACAGATGCTAGATGAAAAGGAAATGCCAAGTTAACTTTTCTGAAAACAGACAGTTCCCCTCAGAGACACATTCATAAAAACTCCTACCCCCAGTTCATTATTATGGGTTTCTTCCAATATTTTGTGCATCGTGAACAGTAAGATTGATCTGCCTGCTACAGTATTTTCTCCTTTTTATGTCTGTCTTCAGCTGTTAACGGCCTTTTACAGACTAAATATAATAATAACGTAATATTTCCACAAAAATGGCATTTTGGAACACGAATGCAGTGCAGTGAATGTACCACTTGCATGGGCCACAGGGCAGTCCATATAAAGGGTTTGCACCGACGTCACGTTATGGTCAGTTACCCGGATGCGCGGCCATTGCGGCGATACTCATATGTAAACAGAAGCATTAATTGCACGGTTAGTGTACCACTGAAGACATTGTTCTGCTAATTTATGCCGTCTAAACTACGGAAAATGTGTGGAAGCTGCTAAATTATATAGAGAATGACTTAGTAAGCAGGAAAGGTTGTTTTGATTTTGACAAACTAAAGTTAATACAGGGATCAACGCTAAGCGGCGACAGTGTTTCTGCTATATAATGCTTTATAATGCGTTATACAGCTGCTAGATGAAAAGAAAAAGCCATGTAAACTTTTCTGAAAACAGACAGTTCCCCTCCGAGACACATTCATATAAACTCCTACCCCCAATTCATTATTATGGGTTTCTTCCAATATTTCGTGCATCGTGAACAGTGAGATTGATCTGCCCGCTACAGTATTTTCTCCGTTTTATGTCCGTCTTCAGCTGTTCACGGCCTTTTAGAGACTAAATATAATAATAACGTAATAGTTCCACACCAATGATATGTTGGAACATGAATGTAGTGCAGTGAATGTACGACTTGCACAGGCCACAGCGCAGTCCATATTGTCCAGCCCTTTAATAGGTGGTAAACAACCGTACGATCTGCCTCCGTTGTCCCGGACTGATGGCCCAACAGTTCTTCCTTCTATTTCTAATCCTGACATAGTGAATTACTTTTGTTTCTTCGTTTTTTCGCCAAGCCTATACACGAGTTCCGTTCAGTTCAATGGCATTGTTTACACTCAGCGCCGCCGCAATGGCCGACTTCCAGATTGATAATGTAATGTGAAAACACTCTATTGCTGCTAAAAAAAAACGGTCAATTATTGTCATGTTTTGGGCTGTACTAATCGCTCGGACTGGGAAAAACATTTAGAGTACTATAGATTGCCAAAAGTTATAACAAATCAAGGAGAAGAGTGCAAAAAACTGTCCGAGGAACAAAATGCATTTGTGATTGGTCAAACTAACCCAGGATTTCCAGGACAACATTCGTGTTTGTTCTTATCATTTCTGGTCAGGTAGGTGAAATAATAGGCTAATATCTTAATTAATACTGCTCATATGTATCTTTACCACCTATTAACTTTAGTTTGTCAAAATATTGAGCCCTTTCTTGTCCTTCTCTATATGATTTAGCAGTTTCCATACGTTTTATTCCGTAGTTTAGACAGCATAAATTAGCAGAACAACATATTCAGCAGTACATTAAACGTGCAATCCATGCTGTTGTTTACATCCGGGTATCTGACCAAATCACAAATGCAAACCTCCTATTGCAAGCTGGTGTCTTATGATATTATTTTAATGCATTATCTTAATTGTGAACACACTGGTTTGTAGTGAAAACAGTTTCACCATTTACCGCACTTTGTTATTCTTCTCGTTATTTCCCTAAAGCACCTAATGATGCGAAAGTCTCGCACATTCACAGAAAATGGCTTACTTCCATGTTGCAAAATAAGGTGGATAAATATCTAAAATAAATCTGAATGTGTCTGTGTAAGAAAAATTTTTATTATTAGTGTTTTCTTTTTTTTTTTTTTTAGTTTTTATAGCAATTTACTATTTATTACACTTATTTAAATAAAGACTTCAAATATATTACATATTTTTGCAACGGAAAGAATAAAAGATTTTTATTTCATATTCAGAATTAATAACATTATGAATATATTCAGGTGTCATATAATTATTATTGCCTGTTTTGTAGCCAATTTTTTCTTTCCTTTTTTTAACAGGTCAGACACAACTATTGTGCACAGCACACTGCTATTACAGATAATCTACTACACCGTCATCCATATGACTAATGGATTTGCACAAGTACGACATATTACACAGGTAAGGTTATAAAGTTGTGCAAAATTGCTTTTCGGGAAGCAAATGCTGTGCTCCATTTCTCAAATCCAGTTTACCGTTCATAATATATTTGTGTGGCGGTCAGAGCGTCGGTGCAGACACTATTGAGAAATGAAATGTGAAAGCTCGCAACTCAGAAAGGGTAAAAATTCTGCCAAGTTACCAGTTAAAAGCCCTGAATATGGGATCGGGAATGTGGTCGAGATAGCATTTGACAGCGCGCTTAAAATTCAGAGCACAGCCTTCTAAATCTACTAGTCCTCTGGGAAGACAACCAGCACAACACTGGATCCATTTATGCGACAACTGCAGAAGTCTAGCACTAATACACATTCAACCCTCACCCTATAAAGTCAGACTGTCCTCACCGTCGCCAAGATAAATATTAGTAAGAAGAAGCACCAGTACAAAACACTGCTTAAAGAATGCCAGAGAAGTGTGTGGGTTAGAGGAACGTCTTTTAAAACAAGGTACAGTCGTATTTGAGTATGTCGTTGTCATTCTGAGCTGGTGCTGCATAGCAAGTAGATTATCCAGAAGCCCACAGCAAAAATCATTTTCCACAGATATTGAATCATTATTGAAAACATTGTCTCTACTTTGATAAATAGTCAGCAAAATATACAAATTAACTGATATTTTGATGCCTTCATCAGAAAAAGGCAAACTAAATCTAAAAGTAGTTGAATGAGCATTTTGTTTTGCCTTCAAGTTGTCTGATTGAGTAAAACTACAAAAGTTTTATATCCAAAACCTGATAAATGCAGTGATTTCACCCGGATCCAATGTTTGCATCACACTTTGTTTACTAATATGGTTTAATATCTGAATAAAAAAATAAATAAAAATGTGACCAAATAAAATGACAAGTGATAGAGCAGTTGAAATCAGTAAACTTATGTCAAAATGTCATTTGTTATCAACTTATAAAAATATGTAATATATATATGGCCTATAAAGATACTACAGCCTATACATTTTATAGCCTATTAAATATATGACAGACATTTTAGAACATTTAAGTAATTTTAATGTTTTTTATTATTTATTATTTTTTATTATTATTATTATTATTTTAATTTATGTATTATATTTATTTTCTATGTATTATTAATATATTTATTTATTTTTATTAAGCACTGTTTTATATGGTTTTTTTTATTTATGACAGCTATTTATATAATAATAAAACGGCACGTGACAGAGTAATTGAAAGCAGTACATTTATGTATAAATAAATAAAATAATACATAAAAATATCAAATATAATTATAAACTGTAAGTATAAGACATATTTTAGATTGTATTTTTTTGGGTGGGTGGGTGGTTTTTTTTATTATGATAAAATGTTTTATATGGTCTTTTTATTTATTACAGTTATTTATTTAAAGACTAAAACTATTTAAAAATTATTTTAAAAAATTAAATATATATATATATATATATATATATATATATATATATATATATATATATATATATATATATATATATATATATATATATATACACTGTGTGCAGAATTATTAGGCATGTTGATAATCTGGTCATATTTTTTTTCCAAACACATTTTACCAATTCCAAACGACAACAATCTTAATAACTACTATTAATTTTGTATTTAATCATTTGTAAGTGATATATAACTGTCCGTGAAGGCTGGAAGTGAAAAACTCCTTATATTCAGGTGTGCATAATTATTAGGCATGTTTTCTTTTACAGATAAAATGAGCCAAAAAAGATATTTAACCCAGACTGAAAAGTCCAAATTATTAAATGGCCATGAGAAGAATGCAATACTAATGCATTACAAGAATTTGCAAAGTTAAGGCTTGACCATTGGACAGAGAAATGCTTGTTGAGTCTGCATGGTCAGAAAAAACAGGTGGAGAAGAAAAGATGCATGTTAACTGCAAAAGAATTAGGAATTAAGGTGAAGAATTAGGTGTGACACCATCAGGAACCATTTAGTCTCCAGCACCACCATTTTCCAGAACTGCAACCTACATGGAGTCTTCAGAAGTTCAATGTGTCAGGTTCTCAGAGACTTTGCTTGAGTAAAAAAATCCTAAAAAATGCCCCTGACTTAATAAAAATAACAAGCTGACGTGTTGTGAAATACATGAAGACAGTTTTTTTTTTTATAGGCTTTATAGACAGATAAGTTGAGAGTGACTCTTGAAGGACAAGCATCACATTCTCTTGTACCTCTAATTCAAGAATTCATCTTCCAAAATCTGGCAAGTAGGTTGCAGTTCTGGAAAATGGTGGCGCTGGAGACTAAACGGTTCCTGATGGTGTCACACCTAATTCTTCACCTTAATTCCTAATTCTTTTGCAGTTAACATGCATCTTTTCTTGTCCACCTGTTTTTTCTGACCATGCAGACTCAACAAGCATTTCTCTGTCCAATGGTCAAGCCTTAACTTTGCAAATTCTTGTAATGCATTAGTATTGCATTCTTCTCATGGCCATTTAATAATTTGGACTTTTCAGTCTGGGTTAAATATCTTTTTTGGCTCATTTTATCTGTAAAAGAAAACATGCCTAATAATTATGCACACCTGAATATAAGGAGTTTTTCACTTCCAGCCTTCACGGACAGTTATATATCACTTACAAATGATTAAATACAAAATTTACAGTAGTTGTTAAGACTGATGTGGTTTGGAATTGGTAAAATGTGTTTTTATCAACATGCCTAATAAAAAAAATATGACCAGAATATCAACATGCCTAATAATTCTGCACACATATATATATATATATATATATATATATATATATATATATATATATATATATATATATATATATATATATATGCCTATAACTATACAACTATATTTCTATATATATCTATATCTATCTGTCTATATATATATATTCTGTATCATCAGATGTGACATTAGGAAGCTGTTGCATTATATGTTTCAGAACAAAAATAACTACCACATACAGTATTACGTAAATAGAATTAGTAATGATGATCCATGCACTAAAACAGATACAAGTCCTTGAGTTTGACCGGCAGTATAAATTTAGGCACAAATGCAATGAATGTGCATCTTGAATAAAAGTTTAATCTCTGCTGCAATGCCGCTGGAGAGTTTCTCTCTGCCCTCCAAAACAATCTAATTGATGGATGTGTGTAGTCCACACTTTTATGCAGATAAAAAGCGCCAGGCCTGCTGCTGATGTTATTACAGGGACTGTTATCGTGTGCTGTGAATGAGCGATGGGCGGCACTGAGGACTCTGGGAGCAGGGGAACACATAAACTTTCGCTTGCATGTCACATTTTTACCTCCCTGGAGGGACTCTTCATTCGAGGGCCGGCTCTTTACACAAGCACTATTTGCTTGTCACAAGAAGCTTTGCTAAAGCACAAAGCGTTGTTATATATTAACACCTACAAAATTTACCATAGTAACCACAGTTTCCAGAAAACCAACTGTCATCATGGGGAAAAATAAAAAATAAAAAAATCATATGGAGGCTTTCAGAATCTCTCTCTATTGTACAGAATATGTATTTATTTACATATATTCTATATAAAATATATTTAAAATCAAAATTTAAGTTTTTTGGCTTTTAGTATGAATATGTCGGCCTTAAGGTTATCGGGAAGCTAGTGTGCTCCAATAACAAAATTCACATTTAGAAGATAAAAGCATTCAAAACTGTAGTCTCTAACTTCCGCCAATACGGATCAACGCCTGCCTGCACTTAAGCTTCTCATCAAACCTTTTGTCCAATCAAATGCTCCCTAGAATCTGAAGCGTCCCGCCCCCTTCACGTTGCCGCCGTGGATATTCCAAATCATAGCAACTAAAGCGTCTCAGCTGGAAAAACACTGTGCCGCCAAACGTTCTCAAGCACCACCAGCTGGCTGTTTTAAGAAGAGTGCCTGACATTTTTTTCAGCTGTCTAAAAACTCTTTGTTGGACACGCGTTATTGAATATTTATTGTTAGGCATAGGGCCTATTAGTCTTTCATGCATTTGTGATGCGATCTAGGAAAACCCAACACATGGTGAAATTTGACTTGTTTTGATACCACATGAAAGCTGGGTTCAATCCCTTTCCAAACCTGTTTTTATTTTGTCCATAGCTTCAACCAAAGTTATCACCTCAGCAGCGTGTTCTTAGCATAAGGGAAAGACACAGTCATTTCTGCTTGCTGCAATAAATCGCTTTTTTTTCTGCACTAAACAAGTAAATTTCGCCAAGATATTTTCAGAGATGGTAGACCAGATGTTAAAGAATAATAATTTAATGAAAACCTAATTTTGACAAAAAAAAAATTACATTTTTCAAATTTCCTGAAAACGTCCCAGCACGACATCCGATGGGTTTTCCCAGATCGCATCACATTTATGCAATATACTGGAGCCAAACTTGAGAAAGCAGACCAGAATACTCCACTGTGTTCCTGGACACGCAATTTGCGTAGCTGTAATTAATAGGCGGGGATTATGCTAATTGTGAAAGAGTGTGCACGAGCGCCCTATTAACTAATTATTTGAATTCATTAACATACACATTTAACTATCAAATCGGACGTTTACGAAGTGCTTGTGAATCCGGAGTAGAGTTTTCGGGAAGGTCTGTTTTACATGCAAATTGCTCAGAATTTACTCATATATTTACTCACGTTTCATGAATGAGGCTCAATGTTTCGAGTTTAATGCTGCATTCACGCCATGCCATAATTCCGAGATGAAAACGCGCGACTCTATCTGAATTATGTGTTTCTATGGCAACACTATCAACTCATGTGTTCCTAAACTCGTAATTACAACCAGTTACAGATGTACCACGTGACCGCTGTCAGGTTCATTTTGGCGCTACATAGGCGCTACCTCCGAGTCTGACAACAATCTGACAATCAGAATTACGGTAATTACGACATGGCGTGAAGGCAGCATAAGTCCAGTGAAGTTAATCTACTCTCCTGTCTGATTTGTTTGTCGGACAGAATGGCGGATCAGCATTATGACTGGTCAGATCGCCTGTCAGTCAAGCTGTTTGCAAACAGTCAACTGCTCTCCTTCCTATTGCATGTCCTCAATCTGGCAACCCGCGTAAGTGTCGAGTGTGAGGGGAGTGGGAGAATTTGGACTGCAGTACCTATTTAAACCTCTAACTGTCAGTATTACATACCACACCTCTAACTATATTTCTGTAAGTGGAAAATATGATTTGGGTGTTTAAATATGCAAGACTTCAAAAACACCACAATGCCAACATGTTCTTTGTGGTTGCCATGTGGTAGCTAAGGTGTTCTAAGTGTTTTTTAGCAAATTGTCTTGTGGTTGCTTGATGGTTACCTGCTGGTCTACATCAACAGACGAAACCATCTCTCTCTTATGATTATATGGTCTTCAGGTTCTTCCTTCAAATTTAAATGTCAGGATTTATCATCTGCAATGCAAAAATGGTAATAATATCAAATAAAAACTATTTACAAGATATGTTTCATGTACACAACCAGTCAAAAGTTTGGAATAATTAAGATTTTTTTAATGATTCCCGAAGGATCATGTGACACTGAAGACTGGAGTAAGGATGCTGAAAATGCAGCTTTGTAAATAAAAAAATAATAATTACATTTTAAAATATATTCAAATAGAAAACAGTTATTTTAAATTGTAATGAAATATCACAATATTACTGTTTTACTGTATTTTCACATAAATGCAGCCTTGGTGAAAAACTTCCAGAAACAAACAAACAAACAACAAAAAAAAACTAATTATATAAGTAACTTTTTAAGGGTATAGTGTATGCAGGAAAGGGTGGGATGCAATACATGCAAAATGCAATATTTACTGTACTGAACAAAACAGGTATCAATAACTTGTATGCTGGCAGATACCTCATAATATGAACATCGTAAAATACCTCATAATATGAACAAAGCATAATAAGATAGAACAAGAGATGATGTACTATGCATTCTGGGATGTTGGGATATTTTACGGATTGTTGTGCAGATAAGCTCCCAGCCTAATAACATTTGACAGCAATATTTCCGTTGTTAATGGCAAAGCAATGGAAAGTGCTTTGAGTGCAACGAGATAATTTAGAAAAAAAAAACAACAACGAAAGAGAATTAAAACAAAACTTAGGAGAGTAAACCTCTGTAAACTTTAGATCCATTCCTTTGGCTAAATGTGCACATTATCTTTAGAGAGAATGTAGAAAAACAAGACATTATGGTCCTTCACATTTATTCTTAGGATACAGACTAAGTTGCTAAAGATGTTGGTTCTAGTTGCCATGGTTCAGATCTTTCTAAGAGAACAAGGGTTATTTCTTCTCCAGTGATTCAGATGTTTTTATAATGATGTACATTAGCAGGTTAAAACACACACACACACACACACACTCCTCCATACTGACTCCAGTGAAAAATCACTCTGCTTTCCCATCAACCCCATCTCTTTCTCACGCAAAGGAGTGTTTCCCTCATGCAAGTTCTCCTCTCTTGACTCATCAACTTGATTAGATTTCAATTACGCCACACTTGCCCCCCCTTTCCAGGATGGACCGAAAGCTAGCGAGAGGAAACCCTGCTGAGTCGAGTATTGACTGAGAGATAGAGAGGGAGAGGGAGAGAGAGATAGCTGAATATAAAGGAAAGAAACAGGACACATTATTTATTCATGATGACTCTATAATGATTCCTATTACCCCCATAGATTGGCTTCTTTTAATGGCCACTCTCGTTTACCCTCTCTATATTTCTTCTTCGTCATTTTTATTCACTACAGCAAAACGTCAATGCGGCAACAGTGGACACTGATTAGAGCTGGAGAGCGCAGTATCATATAAGCCTGAGGTCTGGTCCATATCGCAGCTTATTCCGGCAATGAAACGCCCATTTAGACAGAAAACTTGATGTAAAGTGATTAAGAACAGTTCTAATGAATTTGAGATAGGATGTGAAAGGTGAACATATACAGTAGTAGATGATCAAAGATATCCTACCTGGTCCCAAACTCCATCCTTGGGCCTCACAGTCCTCCTCAGAATCCACAGTTTGTCACATGGACTGCTGGATAACAGTCCACCGTGCAGTACTGCTTTTTCCTGTTGCATCTATTTTTTGGTTTGGTGAGAGATATTTTATATCAGTAGAGGGGGAAAAATAGACATCCTAGCTCATCTATCTATCTATCTATCTATCTATCGATCTATGACTTGGCTGGAAAATTGTATTGACCAATCAGAGGTTGGGACTGGATTGATAGATTTTATAAACATGATCTTTTATAGAAGGATTCAAAGTGAAACACTATAAAAATCTTTTATTTTTCTACACAAAATAGCTAAAAACTATTTACGGATAGAACAAATGATAGAACGATAGAAGGACAGATAGATCAAACGATAGATAGATGGAATGATAGGTGATAGAATGACAGAAAGCAATAGATAGATAGATATGGATGATAGATGGATGGATGGAACAATAGATAGATAATAAAACGACAGATAGATAGATAGATAGATAGATATGGATGGATGGAACAACAGATCGATGATAGAACGATAGAATGATAGAACAACAGATAGAACGATAAATGCATAGATAGATAGAACGATTGATAGATAGAACGATAGATAGATAGAACAATAGATGGATGGATATGGATAGATGGATGGAACAATAGATAGATGATAGAACGATAGACAGAATGATAGATAGAACAACAGATAGATAATTTTAATTTAATTTTTAACAATTTTGTTAAAAACTTGAAAAAGTGGGTTTTATAGTGTTTCACTTTGAATCCTTCTATAAAAGAATGATAGGACAATAGACAGAACGATCGATAGAATGACAGAACGATAGATAGATAGATGAATAGATAGATAGATGGATAGACACAGACAAAACGCTTAAAAAAAAACAATTTTTTCTAAACACAATAAATAAAAACTGATTAGATGGATAGAAGAAACGAACAAATGATAGACAGAATGATAGATTTATCGTTCCATCTATCTATCTATCATTTTATCTACCTGTCATTCTGTCTATCATTTGTTCGTTTGTTCTGTCCATCTAATCAGTTTTTAAGTATTTTGTTTTGTTCCACTTTGAATCCTTCTAAAGTTCATGTTTATAAAATCTATCAATCCAGTCCCAACCTCTGATTGGTCAATACAATTTTCCAGCCAAGTCATAGATAGATAGATAGATAGATAGATAGATAGATAGATAGATGGAATGATAGGTAGATATATAGATGATAGACAGAACAACAGAGCGATAGATAGATAGATAGATAGATAGATAGATAGATAGATAGATAGATAGATAGATAGATAGATAGATGGATAGAACAACAGATGGATGGATGGATAGGTAGATAGAACAGCAGACAGATGTTTTTCTTTAAAAGTATTATTTTTTCCTCTCATGTGAATTCACACTAGTTTATCAACTGACATATTTAAAAGTCTTCTGGAGTTTGTAACTCCTACAAACTCAAACTGAGTGAATCATTATCAATTATCTTTAACTAATGGTCTTAAAAGCCTGACTCATCCACATTGTTCGAATCAATTGTGCATATCATCTTCTGGCCTTTTCTGAAGACATGAAATATAAATCAGAAATCATTTATGCATAAGTACAATCATATTACTATAAGCAGTTCCAAACAAACAACTGCAGTAATATAATCAATGCCACCATCTATAAAAAATTACAAACAAGAATTGCATCACTGCAGTTTCAAAACATTCATATTTCTCAATTTGAAACTTTAAACAAAACTGTTGCTCTGTGAAAAATTATCAGTGTAGTGTGTATATGTGTGTGTGTTTAAAAAAAAAAAGAAATAAAATATACATAATGCCATTTAGTTACTAACAGAGAGTGAGAAAGCGAATGAAAACATATGGCGGCATCAAACCGTAAAGAGTTAAACACGGCTTTGCCAAACAGAGCAAGCATCTACCCAGTCATTAATTGCAAAATAATCATTTTGAAATCTACAGAAAACCTTTTGTTTGAGAAAGCCAGCTTTTTAGGCTGTTAGCAGACAACAGATAAAAACAGCCACTTCTATCTGTGAGACGAAGCACTCTAAAGGCCCCACAGACGATAAAGCTAATTCAGCTCCATGACATCAGCCAGTAAGGAAGCTTCAGGGCCAATTACTTGATCGTTTCTGACAACTGTTCACCAAAAGCTCTGGATATTTACGGACGGCTCTTCTTTAAACACGCATAAAAAGATGGCAGTTCTTTAAACAGCTCGCAGACCTTTCGGATCGTCCAGAACCTCTAATTGACACAATTAGACGCAGCAGTGCATGCAGGAAAATCTGTGCACATATTCATACAGCCATTGGAAACTGGGTCGAGTATTGTAGCGGCTCACATATCAGCTACTTTGATTGTATGAACGGCTTAGTAATATGAGAGCGGTTTCTGGTCAAGCCACGATTTGTTTTGGAATAATGTCTTAGACGTGCCTATTATATGAACGTCAGTGGGGTTGAAGCATCCAGTTGCGCATCAGTATTATGACCTGATCCGTCCATCTATCTTTTCTTCTGAGCTTTATTTGTTTGCACTGGACATTTGGTCCGAGTGCAACGTCAACTTTATCAGGACAGCGTGATGTTGCTTGAAAAGGTGGATCTGCTTGTGAAATCAATATGAAGCCCATTCAGTGACCCCTCGTCAGCACCGATCCTGTATCTCTTTCATTATCATGTCAGGCTGTGGCATGTCAACCTTTCTTAAGCCTCAAGTAGATGATAGATAATGGATGAAGCCACGGACTGAGTGCGCCACCACTGCCACAACGCAATTTAATCTCCCACTGCTGCTGCTTGATGCAAAAAGGGTTTCGTGTTTATCAATCTGGCCAAGGATCTTCGCTGTAGCACTGCACCGGGACATGCAGTGTGAGCCGAAAGAGGAAATACTGAAGCATCACTAAATGGAAATGCAAAAGTAATGACTGTTTGCATAAGATGCGAACACTGACGTGGTCTAATGTCAGTTGCACAAAGAGATTCCTGTCCCCTCATCACCTTTAAGAGAAAAGATGTGCATTATTTCTAATGCAAATAGCAAAAGCCATTCAATGAGCACAGAAGAATGGAAACATATCAACCACCTTTCTAGTGTTTAGAAAACAGCCATAGTCACGATAATCTGATTGCATGGCAAGAGCAATGCATAAAAAATAAGAATGACATAAGGGCAAGTAAATAATGACAGAATTTGCCTTTTGGAGTGAACTCTGTCTTTAAATTAAATAAAGAGAAAAAAGTAACGTACGTAACCTGGGTATGGTGAAAACTAAAAAGAAAAAGAAAAAAAAACTTTTAATGAGCACTTTTTTGTATTAAAATATCTAAATATTCTTTAAAAAGATTAATTTATTTGAGCACAATGTTATTTGAGTAAAACTGGTAGTTATAGCTTTCAATACTATTTTTAATTCATTTTCTTTTTTATTTTCATTTTAATTTTAAAGTTACAATAATTTAGTTGTGTTTTTGACATTTTTTTAAATGTTTAATTATTTTATTTTAATTGGCTTTGCTTTAAGCAAAAATATATATATATATTTTATTTTGGTTGATGTTTATTTCAAGTAAAATTTATTGTTGTAGTTGTAGTGAACAATAATAAACCAAGTCGTTAACTAAAACTTCAACACTAATTATTAAAACCATCTGTTTTAAAGTTTTAATAGCTTAGCTGTTTTTGTTTCCAATTTTAGTTCTTCAAGTTAAAAATGAATATATATATATATATATATATATATATAAATGAATATACATATATATACACATATACATACACACACACACAACCCAAGGGAACTAGCTGAAATAATTTGTTTTTTGAAATATTTACAGCTAAAACTATTAGAGCCATTTTTGCTGACTCATTTTCATTTTAAAGTTTTAATAGTTTAGCTGTGATTTTGTCATGTTTATTACATTTTCATTAAATGTCTACATCATTCTTTTTAAATTTCAGTTTGTTTGTCTTGTTCAGTTTCATTTCAAGTTAAAAAATGAAAAAAAAAAAGTTTCAGCATAAAAAAAAGAAAAAGGATATATATATAGGTGTGGCATATCAAGATGCTGATTAGACAGCATGATTATTGCACAGGTGTGCCTTAGGCTGGTGTTCGTTGCCCATACCATAACCCCACCGCCACCATGGGCCACTCGATCCACAACGCTGACACCCACAACCGCTCACCCACACGACACCATACACGCTGTCTGCCATCTGCCCTGTACAGTGAAATCCAGGATTCATCTGTGAAGAGAACACCTCTCCAAAGCGCCAGATGCCATCGAGTGTGAGCATTTGCCTACTCAAGTATGTTACGACGACGAACTGCAGTCAGGTCAAGACCCCGATGAGGACGACGAGCATGCAGATGAGCTTTACTGAGACGGTTTCTGACAGTTTGTGCAGAAATTCTTTGCTTATGCAAACCGATTGTTGCAGCAGCTGTCTGGGTGGCTGGTCTCAGACAATCTTGGAGGTGAAGATGCTGGATGTGGAGGTCCTGGGCTGGTGTGGTTACATGTGGTCTTTGGTTGTGAGGCCAGTTGCATGTACTGCCAAATTCTCTGAAATGCCTTTGGAGACGGCTTATGGTAGAGAAATGAACATTCAATTCACAGGCAACAGCTCTGGTGGACATTCCTGCAGTCAGCAGGCCAATTGCACACTTCCTCAAAACTTGCGACATCTGTGGCATTGTGCTGTGTGATAAAACTGCACATTTTAGAGTGGCCTTTTATTGTGTCTAGCCTAAGACACACCTGTGCAATAATCATGCTGTCTAATCAGCATCTTGATATGTCACACCTGTGAGGTGGATGGATTATTTCAGCAAAGGAGAACGGTTAATGTGTATTTCAGGTAAAGTTATTTTTTTTTAAGGTTTTAGTTTTAGTTTTAATTTTAGTGAACAATAATAAATCATGTTTTTAAATAAAACTACAGCTAAAACTATTAAAACTCATTTTAATTTTAAAGTTGTAATAGTTTAGCTGTGTTTTTTGTCATGTTAATTACTTTTTTACTTAAAAGTCTAAATCATTCTTTTTAATTTTAGTTTCAGTTTTAGTTATTTTAGTTTAAAAAAGTAAAAAAAAAAAATAAACATAATACTTTGGCAACTAGCTAAAATAAGTTAACATTTTTTATATATATTTATTTTATTACAGTTAATGTTTATTTCACCTTAAAAAATATATAAAAGTTTCCTTGGAAATGAAATTATTTATTTAAACATTACTTTAAACAAAATAAAAACAAAGAATAACCATAATTCAATTCAGTATTAATAAACACTACGATAGTATCTAAATACTACTGTAACATTTTTGAGAAGACATGAAGCACTATACTTGCTTTCAGACTGCAACCTGAACATAAGTGTATTTTGTCTTATTGCGCTGGCAGTTTTTTTCCCACTTGTTTTTAACTTGTTTATATGTAAAACAAGTGCAAAAATCTGTGCAGTAAGATGAAATAAACTCACATTAAAGGTACATTCTCTAAAAACAAATCTTAACATCCTATGTACCTTGTTACAATGACATTTTAGTTATTTAAACCATAAAATCAAACAGTCAAAAAAGCCTAATCAAAACATATTAAGACGCTATTTTTGCAATAAAAGTGGTATTTGTAAAATAGTTGTAGTCGATGCACAGCTCTGCACCTTAACGAAACACTGTTTGGTTTAAAGGTAAACAGAGCCTGGTTGCTCTGGTCTGACGTACTGTTTAACCGAGGACTTCTGGGCATCGAACTGATTCTTGATAGAGAATTTAATGGACTGTCACCATCAATAGAAGCTCTGCACCAGTGCATCATGGGCCACGGTTTTACAAGCACCCGGAGTGGCTAATGAATTGGACAGGGTGCACAGCCCACATGGAGATGAGAAGTGAAGAGGCCACTTCTGTGTGGTAAAATTGACCATCGAGTTGAATTAGTCATCCCGTACGGACTCTAAAACACCTGTCATTAAGTTATAAACGCCGTCTTTCACGGTTAAGCCGCGGGGCCTCCGAGGTCCGAATTTAACCCCGGTGAAAGTCCCATCCGAACGTGTATACGGTTCCAACGAGCAGGCTCAAGTGTCGGATCGATATCCCAAACAAACAGATAATCTCTGGCCACTTCAGAGATGACGAGCCAAGAGCTGAAATTCCATCCCGCGATGAGGCCCTCCTTCCTTCACAATGGACCGTAAAGAGAAAGAAACACATTCGACGGCATCCTTACAGCGGCATCTACAAGCGAGCTAACCGCTGGCGCACAAAAGCGAGGATTAGGAGACGTTGCAAAGACTGACACCTCCGGAGCTGCTCACGGAGCATGTGGGTTTGGGCTTCGGAGATTAAGCCGAATCAGATTGTCGGTATTCATTTTGGACGGCGAGTGTGCGGGCAGCCTTTTGTCTCGGCGGCCCGGTTCAAACCGACAGGCTGCAGGTTGAAAATCCACACACAAAACGCCATCTGCTTCATGGAGGAAACAGGAAAAGTTTCAACAAACCTGTTCATGAATGTGCTCCATTGTATTTGGACTGAAAAGACTGTGCAAGATGTTTATATAAACATTATTTTTAAGCTATATTCAGAGCAATGTTTTGACCCTGTAAAGCCTGGTGTATTATAGTCAGAAAATGCAGTGTTTTAAAATGGAACAGTTTATTGAACCTGTTGAATCATATTTTATACATAAAGCTTTTAAGGCACACATCGGATGATATAGGAGAATATGATGGAAAAAATATATTCAGGGCCCAAACTAAACAACAACAACAACAAAATTGCAATTGCAGTTTTTTCATAAAATGCCATATTTTACAAACGCATTGGTGTGGCGTTACGGAACTGTTTTTAGCAAATAACATTTGATTAAATTGGTCTATTGTAATGAATGGGTAATGCAGAGAACAGTGATACCAATTATGCCAAAACTGGTGGAACTTCCTGTCTTCCATTTTGATTAATGTTGAAAATACACTTTTTTTGAACTCCTCCGAGACCCTTAGACCGAATTTCAACTAAATTTGACTTGGATCATCTTCAGACGACCCTTGCAAAAAGTTATGGATTTCGTGTCGATATACAAAATGGTTTTCGTTTAACGCATCAACAAATTTGCTGGAAAGATGAAAAACTGCATTTAAGGCTGTATCTCTGCAAAGCTTTGACATATTTACACCAAACTTAGTTTGTATGTGCCATTATCACCTCGCACTGACCACGCCACATCAATTTGGTATCAGCGCCACCTATTGGTCAAGAGTGATAAACCATTCATTTACCATTAATTAAGAAATTTCAAATTTTTCCCAAAACGCTAATAACTTTTGATTGCATTGGCCTATTGTAATGAAACTCATCTCAAAATATTCCTTGGATCATTCCAACAACATGCACACTAATAATGCCATAGTTCACCAAACTTCCTGTCCACCATTTTGATCTATGTTGAAAACCTGCTTTTTCATCTGATTTTCACCAAAATCGAGTCAGATCATCTTCAGACTGTGCTGACACAAAGTTAGGGATTCTGTGTTGGTCAAAACTGTTTTTGTATAGCAGTTCAATAAATTTGAGCCATGGTGCCAAAACGACTAATGCCAAAAAGTGATAACCCATTAAATCACATTACTATTATTATGATTTTTCACCCATTTTGACTAAAATCATCTGAAAATGGCTTCAATTACTCATTGCTTCAGTTGCTCTTATGCTTGCTGCCTTGCTAGTGCTTGGCCCCTTAATTGTCACTTGCACCTATAGTTTTATAAATAATTCTGTTTTTGTGTCACAGAATGTAGTTTTAAGAGGTTTTCAGGTGAGAATGTACTTGTTTATAGTTCAAATATGAACTATTTGAACTATACTTGAAAATTAGCATTGACGTTTTTGGAGATTTAAGCTCCAGGGCGTCAGCGGGCGTTCGGCGCTCATGAACCCTCCAAGAGCACCTCACCTCGGCCAGATCTTCTGGAATTTGCCGCTGGCTCTGATGCCTCTATAGTGGTTAAACATGAGATACCACTTGTTTTGGGAATTTAACAGGCAGTCTTTGGTCTCATTAAACTATTATTTGTTCCAGAGCAAATAGTTTTGGCCGAGGGCAAAATCTCATCACATTATATTTTACGTAAATTTAATTATGTATATCAGGTTGGCACCGACAGCCTTGTGGTTAGTGTGCCGACATAGACAGCGCAACTGCGCTCACGACGACCCGAGTTCGATTCCTGTCTTGAGGTCCTTTGTCCTTTCGCAAAAACCTGCTCTCCTTAGTTACTGGCGCCCTCATTTATACACTTGTGTCGTTGAATTGTTGTATAAAGCAATATAACACTCGTAGTCTTGCGAGATGGCTTTATATCAGCACGCTGTGAGGTAAGCAACACTTGCCTTATTGGCTTTTAGGCAGAACAAAAGGTTTCATTCATTACTACTATCTGTCTGTGACTGTAAAGACTGTCTTTATATTAAATCTCAGTGAGAAAGTTTGCCACTGTCTCTTCTGAACTGACGTATAGGATCAGTTGCACAAAAATGGGGCTGTTTCAGAATAGATTTCATCTTCTTTCTCGATTTAGACTCAGATAAACGCTTCTCCTGGAACGGATTTAAACCTACAGTACCTCGATTCATCCAATCTCAATTAAGAGGATCTTCCTTTTCCTGTGTGTCCTATCACAGTGCTGCAATGACACGCTGTGTGCCCCATCCGGCAGATTTTCTTACACACTGACGTTCAGATGAGGAGAATCAATACTTCCTTTTACAGCTTTACACTACACCTGCTCCAGCACAAAGACAAAGGAGGAGAGCAGAGCAAACACAATCACTGCTGGACTAAAACTCATCTGTAAGAAATCACTGATGGAGGTTTACGCTGAAATGTAGGAAGAGTTCATCCAAAAACTTATTTTTTAACTTTTTTAAATGACATCATTTACTCACCCTGATGTTGTTTTACACGTGAACAACTGACTTTCTACTGTGAAATGCAAAATGAGGCATTTTAAAAACTGTTTATGCAATTAAATTGAATGGGGACTGAGGATGATGAAAAGCACCATGAATATAGTCTGTAAGACTCGGGCACTATATTCCAAGATTTCGTAAAAAACAAAAACTGAAATTCAAAGCATAAAAAAGCATACAAATAATGAAAATTAAAATTAAATTAAAAACACAGAAATTCAAAGCATAAAAATTCATCTCTATTCAAATAAAAAAGGCTAAAATTCATATCATAAAAATAGAAGTAATATTAAAAATTAAGCTGAAATTCAAAGCATAAAAATACTTAAATGAATTAAAATGATGGAAATTTAAATACAAAAAATTCAATTTCATTGAATTAAATTCATTTCTATTCGAATTAAAAAGGCAAAAATTCAAATACTGAATACTGTGACAATATACGAAGTTTTGACTGTTTTTTTTTTTTTTTTTTTTTAAAAAAGGCCAAAATTCGAGGCACAAACAAAAATAGAATAGAAATGAATTTATTCAAAAGCGTAAAAATAATTAAATGTTTAAAATTAAAATGACAGAAATTTAAAGCATAAAAATTCAAGTGAATTAAATTAAAAATTAGACAAAAAAAGTTGAAAGCTGAAATTTAAAACATAAACATGTATTTTAAAAAACTGAAATTCAAAGCATAAAAATACATAATTTAATTAAAAATAATTTAAATTCAATTTTTAATTATTTATTTTTATGCTTTGAATTTATGTCTTTATTTCGAGCTGGACATTTAAATTTGTCTTTTTATCTTTAACTGAAATTAAAATAAAAAAAAAATCATTAAAGACAAAAATAAAATAGAATAGAAATAATGCAAATTTACATTAGAAAGGCTGAAATTCAAAACAAAAAAATATTTCTATTCAAATAAAAAAAGACAAAAATTCAAGGCTTAGAAATAGAATAGAAATATTATTAATTCAAATTAAAAATACTGAAATTCAAAGCATAAAAAATCATTTCTATTCAAATTAAAAAGACTAAAATTCAAGGCATAAAATAGTACAGAAATCCAAAGCATAAACATACGTCACTTAATTAATTTTTTATTTAAATAAATTATTTTATCCTTTGAATTTTTCATTTTTATTTTAATTGCGTTAGATAATTTAAAAAGACTGAAATCCAAAGCATAATCCTATTCAAATTAAAAAGGCTAAAATTCAAGGCATAAACATAAAATAGAATAAATATTAATTTAAATTAAAAAGACAAATTCAAAGATTAAAACTTCATTTCAATTCAAATTAAAAAGGATAAAATACAAAAATAATATTAAAATTCAAAAGAATAAAAATAATTAAATACTATCTAAAAATAAAAGGAAGGAAATTCATAAAAGAAATTTAAAGCATAAAAATTCTATTCAGTTTAATTCCATTAATTTCTTCTCCAATTAAAAAGGCTAAAATCCTAGGCATAAAATAAAACAGAACAGAAATAAAATTAATTTAAATTAAAAATGAACCTGAAATTCAAAGCATAAAAATAAGGAAATGTAAAAAATTCAAAGCATAAAAAATGCAATTCAATTCAATTACATTAATATATTTATTTATATACATATTTATTGTTTTGCCATGGTCATTTGAATACCACAATACCAGTGAAATGGTAATGGTATGGTGATACCTGACATTTTGGTACTGCGGAACCAATGACGTTTGGTTACTCCACAGCTTTAGAAATAAAATATAGCGTATAACTCATTTTGTTGTTCTTCTGTTGTGGCAAACTTGGTCCTCATTCACTTTAATTATATGGAAAAGAGCACTGCAACATCCAGTCTGACGTCTCTGTGCGTCTCCCACAGAATAAACTAAATCACGAGGAAGAGTAAATGATGACAGAATCTTCATTTTCAGATGAACTATCCCTTCAACGTCCTGTTCGCCACAGCATCACAGAAGGGTTTTTTCAGTACTCGCAGTCTCATTAAAAAATGATGCCGGCGTAATTATGAACCTCTGGCGAACATGTTTAGCTCGACTCCGAGAGGGAAATGAACTACAGTACGATAATGAACGTCTGGAAGGGAGCTGATCTCGGGAAAAGACTAGCATGCGCTGTGTAGTTTAATACTTTAATGGGAGCGCAGAGATGAGAAGCAGACACGGTCCTCTCGTACAGATGTCCCATGTTGTTAGCTTCCTTTGTAAAGCTGAGAGGAGAAGCTATTTATAGAGGGCAGCAAAAAGGAATCCAGAAACTAGTAAATTTTTTAAACTAGTGACTCAAGACTCCAATCTCTCAGGCCTCTCTCACCTTTCCTTGCCTCTGCTCTTCCTCTCCCATCTCTGTTATGTCTGTCCAAAGGAGACTGGAGACGCCGAGAGTCAGACACGTTTTAAAACGGCATCAGGGTTACGTCACGTCCACATGCTGGAGAACATCACCTCCTAAAGATCACGGGGTAAGTGTTTTGAATTTAAACATACAACAGTGTAAATGGTTAGGTCGCAGTTCAAATCATCAATTACTTACCGTTGTGTCGTAAACATGTATGGGGTTATTTTTTCACTGGAACACAAAAGATTTTTTAAGCTTGATAGACATTGTCTATGAATTGCTGAATATTACTTCAAAAATAAACTAAATAAAATTACATTTTAAAAATGTAAAAATAAATATCAAAGCATTTAAATAACCAAGTTATATAAAATTAAATAAAAATGTAATTAAATGACAAATTAGATTTTGAAAAAAAAAAAATGTAAAAATAAATTAATTAAATTAAAATTAAAAAAGCATTCAAATAATTAAATTAAATACAATTAAATAAAAGTAAAAATGAAAGTAAAATAAGATCAATTAAAACGGAAAACTAAACATTCAAATAATCAAATTAAATCAAATTAAATAAAAATTACATTAAACTAGTAAATGCAATTAAAAAGAAAATGTAAATAAAAAAAAAATCAAAGCATTCAAATAAATCAAATTAAATACAATTAAATAAAAGTAAAATGTTAAAATTAAAAATGGAAATCTAAACATTAAAATAATCAAATTAAATAAAATGTAATAAAAATTACATTATATTAAATTATTAAATTCAATTCAACTAATGTAAAAAAAAATCAAAGCATTTAAATAATGAAATTATATACAGTTAATAAAAGTAACAAGTTCAATTAAAACGGAAATGTAAAAAAAAAAAAAGCATTCAAATTTGTTAAATACAAAAATGTAATTTGTCAAAAATGTAATGTTAAATAAAAAGTTAAATAAATTCAATTTAAAAGGAAATGTAAAAAAAGCATTCAAATAATCAAATTAAATAAAAAAATTACATTACATTACATTACATTACATTATTAAATTCAACTAAAAAGAAATGTAAAAAAACCCCTAAGCATTCAAATTATCAAATACAATTCATTTAAACAAAAATTAAATTGAATTTTAAATTAAATTAAAGCTTAAATGAAAAAAAAGCATTCAAATAATCAAATTGAATGCAGTAAAATTCAATTCATTTTAAATGTAAAAAAAAAAAAAAATTAAATTTGAATTTTAAATAAAAATTACAAGTTTTATTAAATGAAATTTAACTAAATAAATGTAAAAAAAACCCTAAGCATTCAAATTCAAATAATTTCAAAAATTAAATTGAATTTTGAATACAGTAAAATAAAAAGTAAAGTAAGTTCAATTTAAATAGAAATGTAAAAAAAAATCTAAGCATTTAAATTCAAATTAAATAAAAATTACATTACATTAGTTTTATTAAATGAAATTTAACTAAAAAGACATGTAAAAAAACCTAAGTATTCAAATAATCAAATTAAATTAAATTGAATTTTAAATTAAGTTAAAACCTAAATGTAAAACATCAAAGCATTCGAATAATCAAATTAAATTGAATTTTACATTAAATGAAAACTTAAATATAAACATAAAAATCAAAGCATTCAAATAATAAAAAAATATATTAAATTACATTTTAAACTAAATTAGAATTTCAAAAATTCAATTCAAAGACCAAAATTCAAAAACACAATTAATTTAATTAAAATAACTTTAAAAAATGACTTAAAGCATGAAAAATTAAGTTCATGGTCTATGAACTGCTGATCTTTAGAACAAAAAAAAACACTTTAAACTTTACAATAAATAAATAATATAATTATTAAATACATTAAAACAGACATAAAAATAAAATAAATATTTAACCTTTATTTTATGCACTAACATTCAAAAGTTTGGGGATAGTAAGTTTTTTTGTTTTGTTTTGTAAGGAATTAAATTGATCAAAAGTGACAAGTGACAGCAAAGAGTTTTAGATAATTATTTTTATATATATAAAAATATATATTTAAAATAACTGTTGCTCTTTTGAACTTTATTTGGCAAAGAATAAAATGTTTCCACAAAAATATTACGCATTACGCATGTAGTTATTTAGTAAATCTAATTAACTACAAGTGTAGGTAGAGTTTTTTCACCAGATAATATAGATTTCAATCAGAAATCATCAGGTTGTATAACATTACACAACACGTAATGAAAGATGACCATGATGAGGAAGATGTCAAAAACAAATGTTGAATCGAGTGACATTTTGTCACATTGGGCCGTCCTGCTGTGACACATTCTCCAGCAACAGCTTGTGACAGATCTGTCCACACACACCAGCAGATCTGAGCTGGCACAACACGCACTCTTATTTTTTGCGCATTCAGTGTGAAAGTCGGGCTCCGTTTCACTCTGATGTCACGTTCAACATTTCTCATCTGTTGACAAGAAATAATCGAGTTATATTTCGTTGTGACAGGCTGAGGACAAGCGAATGATTGCCTCCATTTTTCTTCATCAATCCACTGATACCGTCTGTTTGCGTTGTATTACACATCTGCTCACGGACAATAAGTGCTGAAGACGTCAGACAAGACCTCCGAGACCTTCGGCCGGCGTCTTGAAGATGAAGAATGTCAGTTTTGAGGCACTAGAGCATCATTAAACAATACTACAAATGTAAAATAATGACTGTTTACAGTACTTTTTTTTTTTTCTGAACCGTTCCCTGTCTGGCTTTGGTCAGAGCAAACCATTCAAAACAAAACAAAACAAAACAAAACAAAACAAAACAAAACAAAACAAAACAAAAACACACAAAACAAAACAAAAAAAATACAATAAAATGAAATAAAAAGCAAATGAAAAAATAATAAAACAATGAAATAGGATGATATACAATAAAAATACACTGAAATAAAATAAAATATTAGGAAACAGAATGAAATACTGTTAAAATACAATAAAATGAAATACAATGAAATGAAATAAAAAGCAAATGAAAAAAATAAAACAATGAAATAAAATCATATATAATGAAATAAAATGAAACACAATAAAATGAAATGAAATACAATAAAATAAAATACAGGTAAATGAAAAAAATAAAACAATGAAAAAAGATGAAATACAATGAAATGTAATACAATAAACTAGAATAGAATGAAATACAGTGAAATACTATAAAACACACTACCAAAATACAATAAAATTAAATATAATGAAATATAATAAATTACAATGAAATTAAATAAAATAGAATTAAATAAAATGAAAATAAAATACAAATGAAATACAAATGAAATGAAAAAATACAATAAAATGACAATAGAATGAAAAAAGATAAAATACAATCAATTGCAATAATATATAAAATAAAATATACAATAAAATACAGTGAAATTAAATAAAATACAATAAAATGAAATGCAATAAAATGACAATAGAATGAAAAAAGATAAAATACAATAAATTGCAATAAAATAAAATACAATAAATTAAAATGAAATACAATAAACTACAATGAAATTAAATACAGTACAATTAAATACAGTAAACTACAATTAAAATTAAATAAAATAGAATTAAAATGAAAATAAAAATGAAATGAAATACAATGAAAGGAAAAAATACAATAAAATGACAATAGAATGAAAAAAGATAAAATACAATAAATTGCAATAAAATACAATAAATTAAAATGAAATACAATAAACTACAATGTAATAAAATGAAACTAAATAGAACTGAAATACAATACAATAAAATTAAATTAAATTAAAAAAATAATGAATTATCTAACTAGATTATATGACTATAAAATATATAACTAAAATAAAATTAAATTACAATAAAATAAGCATATCCATTTTTTTCCTAAAGGACTATTTTAAAAAGTTTACTTACTATATTAGCAGCAGCAAATTCATGTACATGTAAATGTACATGCATTTTATATGATTACAATTATTAATGCAGTCCCAGTACAAATTGATTCAGCAAACTTTTTTTTTCAAACGTTTAAAGTATTACATGCAATGCATTATCACATTGTAATAAATTAAACTGATAAAAGCAACAAAAATGCATTTTTGTGACTACCCTGACAATATAGTGCACACAGAACACTGTCCATTCAGGATCCTAACTTTATACGAAACAATAAGCGCTTGATCAAAGCGGTAATCAATGTAGCTAATGCGCTGAAATTTCCTTCTCACAGCAGAACTCTAAAAATAATCTCTCAGTCATGAAGTATTAACCCTCGAGTGGCCACATAGGCAGTGGAACGGCACAGCGTGTGTGAGGGCGAGACGGTCGGGGACATTTGAGCTTATGCAGCACAAACCGAAACACATCAGTCCTGGACGGCACGAGGGGAATCGCATACGCTGCAGGCCATTTCATTCCTTCTCTGAGTTTCCTTTATGGAAACCATCTCCAAACAGCCAACACAACACTACACTACAGTTCTCTGCTGCTGTTTATCATCAAATATGGATGAAAAGACGTTGTGAAGCTCGTGTTGGTCAGACAGTCTTTCCATATGTCAGTCTGCTCTTTTTAAGGCAGGTACACAGTCACAGGTTATTTTAAAGGGCCCTATCATGAAAAAAGGTTTAGCTTTCAAAGTCCATTCAGAACCAAGGATAAAATAAAAAATAAATAAATCCTTGGAGAACGAAAGGGTGATTTTAAGTTCATTTTTCAACAGAAATCTTAAAGATAGTGTTTCAATAACAGCCTGTTTCATTTTAAAAGGGAACATTTTATGAAAAATTACCCATATTTACTTTTTAAACAGTAAAAAAAAACCCTGATGAAAATAGGACAAACGTAAATCAAAACATGAACAATTTGGAAAAAAAATGACAATATATAGTATAATGAAAAAATATTATAACAGGCAACATTTAATTAAAAATTAACCATATTTACTTTTTAAACAGAAATTGTTGTTCTTAATGCAAAAAAATACAATGAAATAACATAAAATAAAAATGAAATCAAATAAAATACAATAACATAAAACAAAAATAACAAAGGAAATAAAATGAAATAAAACTAAATACAACTCAAATAAAATACAGTGACAAAATTAAATCAAATAAGACTAAATACAATTAAATAAAATTGAATACAATAAAAATTCTTGTTCTCAACGCAAAAATACAATGAAAATCAAAATAATGAAATGAAATAAAATACAATTTTAAAAATTAAATATGATAAAATAAAATGAAATAGAACAGAAATAAACAAAGACTTGTCCTTTATGCAAAAAAAAGTTAAAAATACAATGAAATAAAATAAAATACAATAAAATAAAACAAAATAAAAAGGAAATAAAACTAAATACAATTCAAATAAAATACAATGAAATAAAATTACAGTAAATAAAACAAAATACAACGAAATAAAATTAAATACTATAAAAATTCTTGTTCTTAACGCAAAAAATACAATGGAATAAAGTTCAATAAAATACAATAAAATAAAATGAAATAAAAATAAAATACAATTCAAATAAAACAAAAAATGACAAAATAAAAATACAAAAAATACACTGAAATAAATAAATATGGAATACATTAAAATAAAATGAAATAAAATACAATGAAAAAAAAAGCGATAAAATAAAACAATACAATAAAAAAATAAAATCAAATCAACTACAAAATCTTCAACAGAAACCTTAAAGATAGCAATAAAAGCCTGTATAATTTGAATGAAACATTTAATGAAAAATTAACCATATTTACTTTTTAAACAAGAAAAATGAATGAAAAAAAAATGATGAAAATATGACAAACGTTTACAAACGTAAATCAAGACATGCACAAAAACAACTTAAATATATTTATTTATAATATATATCCTGAATCAAAACATGCAGAAAAAACACTTGGACAAGAAAAAAAAAATCTATATAAAATTATATATTTTAATATATTATAAGATATGTTATAACATGTGTGTGAGTGTACGTACTATAATTCATATCTATATTTGTAGCATATATATTATATAATGTTTTTATAATGCTTAAAGAATACAAATATTTTTGCCAAAGGCTTCAGCCTACAAATCGTGTCAAAAATGTGTGAAATGTTGTTTTACCATCACATCAATTCCAGATGGATAAAATCAAGTCCCATCCAACATTCTTGCTTCATTAAATATCCTGTTCAGAAGTACATCACATGATGGAAGTGAAATGTAGTTGTGAATGACTTCAAGGGTCGGAGTGGGTGGAAAACAGTCATGTAAAACAAAATGATGACTGTTTTTGGTGCAAAAACCTTGACTGACATTATAAGTGGCCTTCAGGGAAAAAAATAACTGCTTCAAAGCTAGAAATGTGTAAGACGTTCTTGGCAAGAGTTAGTATATCAGAAGAAGAAATATGAAGAATTACTCACAAGTTCTGAATGAGTGAGGCAGCAGTGAAGGACTGAGCTGCAATGAGAAATGAGATGCAGTTAGTTGATGGTGCATTGAAGGCCGCTATCTAAATCTTACATGGAGACGGTGTCTGCGGCAGTGTAATTATGAAAGTTTAACACCGGGCACCTCAGCATGCTGCCTTTAATTAAAAACAGATTTCAAAGGTTGTTGGAGTGTCAGTTCAATTAGCCTTAACATCTGAATTTGTCGATTTCTTTCACCAGCTGAACTCTGGTGAAACTTGAGTTCACCTTAAGACACTTTCATTCCCGGTGGTGGAAAAAAAAGAAAAGAGAAAAAAATAATACACACCAAAGGATGTGAGAACTTCTCTTCATAAAAGTCCATTCTTCATTAACGGAGTAGTCTCATTAGGATTACTTCATATTCATAACCTTATGTTTAGGCAAAGTAATTTAATGAGTCCGCAAGGGGTGTTTTGACCCCTGGGGAAAACAGATGCGTTATTCCTATCACAACGCAACATCAACTCAAAAACAGCCAAAACAATGAGCATTTGCTTGAGGGACACTCATTTATAAATGATGTTGTTCTTCATTGACAATAGAGCACAAAAATGGACCACGGCACTTTCCATAAACAGACCATAAAACAGGGTCAGGAATGATTAAAAGAAAATGCATCATTTTAACACTGGGTTCATAAAAGGTGGTGCTTAAACTTCAGAAATTTTCATCATCAACAGAAAATGACATTTTGCATAAGAGGTTTTCTTTTCTATTCATTTGCAACATTTTTTGAAAAAAAATGTATATAAAAAAAATAAACATATATATATGTATGTATATGTATATGTATATGTATGTATATATATATATATATATATATATATATATATATATATATATATATATATATATATATATATATATAAATACTGAAAATATAAAAAAATAAACAAAAAAACATACACATATATGGAAAATATTAAAAAATATTAATATACATATATATATATATATATATATATATATATATATATATATATATATATATATATATACATATATATATATATATATATATATACATATATATGTATATATATATATATATATATATGAAAAAGTTTATATAAAGATGAAGAGTCATTTTGTGCCACTATAGTGCCATTAAACAGTATTGCAAATGAAAAATTATGATTGTTTCTGTACATTTTTTTAAACAGTTCCCTGTCTGTCTTTGTTGTGATTAAAAATAAATGAATAAATAAATAATAAAAAAAAGAAAATACAATATAATACAATACAATAAAATGAAACAATAATAAAATACAATGAAATAAAATGAAATACATTAAATCACAATGAGATAAAATACAATAAAAAAATTAAATACTATATATATATATATATATATAGAAACTTAATCGATTAATCGAATAGAAGTATAATCGATTAATTGTTATTAATCACATCCAAAATAAACGTTTGTGTTTAAATAATGTGTGTGTACTGTGTATATAAATACATACACATGTATATATATTTAAGAAAAATATATTGTTTATATATGTTAAATATTTATATACAATATAAATTATATGAATATAAATATATACACATGTAAATGCATGTAAATATTTTCAAAATAAATACTGTATGTGTGTATATGTACATATACATAATAAATATACACATACACTACCGTTCAAAAGTTTGGGGTCAGTAAGACTTGTAATAGTCTTTAAAGAAGTCTCTTATGCTCATCAAGGCTGCATTTATTTGATTAAAAATATAGAAAAAAAACAGTAATATTGCAAAATGTTTTTACAATATAAAATAATGTTTTTTATTTTAACATACTTTAAAATAGAATTTATTCCTGTGATGAAAAGCTGAATTTTTATCAGCTGTTACTCCAGTCTTAAGTGTCACATGATCCTTCAGAAATCATTCTAATATGCGGATTTATTATTAGAATGATCAATGTTGGATAATATCAACAGTTGTGCTGCCAAATATTTTTTGGAACCTGTGATTTTTTTTTTTCAGGATTCTTTTATGAATAACAAGTTTAAAAAGTACAGTGTTTATTCAAAATATAAATATTTTATAACAATGTATATTATTTATTATTAACTTTTAATAAACTTTTAATTATTAACTTAATACATCCTTGGTGAATAAAAGTATTAATTTCTTAAAAAAAAAAAAAAAGAAACAATAAAAATGTACTGACCCCAAACTTTTGAACGGTAGTGTATATTATGTAACAAATTTTTATTTTGGATGCGATTAATCTTGATTAATTGTTTTACAGCACTAGAAAATTTGTATTTTATTTCAGTCGTTGATTTTAATTCAAATAATGAACTTTTTTTTTAATAGATTTAATTTTAGTTTCTGTTTTAGTTAACTATGATAACTCTGGTCTAAATATTTATCTGAACACAAACCATGATTTGTGTGATTTTAAGTTTTGCATTAAACATTTAATAAAGGACAATTTATAAATTAAAAATAATTAATTACACAGCCATTGGCTGATCTCTGGTTAAAATCTTCATTTTAAAGGTGTATAAAGACATTTGATTTGTTTCAAGCTAGCAAATTCTTTAAAAAAAAAAATAATAAGTGTCCTGCATTTCTTGTGTTCTGGTGCAGTTCCGGCCAACCGTTCCCTTACAACACATCAAGGCAACTGGGATCCGCAGCGTTTCGCAATATTTACGTAACCCGTTTAACCAGCCCCTGTTTGCTGCTCATATTTAATATTTAATACGCCTCACCTCAAGTGAATCTTTAATGGCCTGTCCTACTTCAACCCGAGTATTTATTTTTTTTTCTGCGTATCTGTCAAGGATATCAACACAGAGTCCCAATGCGGGGTCAACATCCAGGGTCGAATCATCTGGGCTTTAAATACGTCAGAGCGATACGACACCTGGAACCTTTCTAGAGGACGAAGGCAATGAGATCTGTTTGCTTTCTAACTATGGAAATGCGCAGGCAAAATATTTGGAGAACACTGGAGTACAGTACAACTCTTTCTGGGCAGATTAAATGCTCCGATCGATATCCTCAAACGCAAATATAGAAACAAAAACTTGCAAGGAACGCAAAATGATTTCTGAGAGCCTCGTTTCAAATTCGTCCTTCGTTCTTTGCAGTTTGGACACTCGAAATGGCTTAACCTTGAGTTTGATCTTTATTAACTCCAGGTTACATCCTAAACCAAATTTCAAGCAGAAACAAATGTTTAACCAGTGTTTCAAGCCATTTAAAACCCTCAGTAGGTTGACTGTTGGAAAACTACTTACCAAAAGCATTATGGGAGCATCCGAATGGGTGTTTTCTCCAAAACCCTTGGGAGTAATTCTCCAACCTTTTCCATCTGACAACCCTAGCGTTCAATTTCTACAACTCCGACGTCAATACAAGGCTTCGTGGCTAAATTACTGCAGCAAAACACACAAAAGCAAACAGCAGAGTTACAACAGTGATTTCGATCTTTCTAAGGTTTCGAATTTACGGGTGCCCGACCCTCCATAGACACAAACAATAAGCAAAAGCAAAGACAATTACGTGAAAGCAGTTCCAATCAATGCAGAATATCCCTAGTCTTCAATGATAAACCAGTGAAAATGGAGTCCGACAGAAGAATTTGGAGGCCACAGGAGAGCTTTAACCATGACGTACTGTTATGTTCTGAGGTGTAGGTGTGCTGACTACAAATCGATGCTTTAATCATTTCATTTAAGGCACTGAAGAGCCCCTCGGCCACGTTTAATCTGCAACTTAAACTAATGAGCAAGCATTGAAGTGATTCAGTCCTACTATTTTTCCGTCTTGAATAATTCCTTTCTTTATTAGGTATTGATTTGATATCAGTCAGTCCATTAATGACCTGTTTAGCCCCCGTGAGTGTCAAATGTAAATTCAGTGACCTGGCTTTCATCGCAGTTTATGCTGTTAAATAAAATTAAGCACTTCATAATTAAGTTTAAGATTCCTGTTTTTGGCATAGAAAGAGTTGTATCTCATTTGCATTGATTTCGTAAGGGATAATCCAATGGTAGCTGTACATTAAATAATTTTAATGCACTACATGGAAGCAAATAACTACCCAGCGTGAAGTGGTTTATTTAAACAAACTAGTTAGAATTAGATTCACTAAAGCTCTAGCGCAAGCTTGCTTTTTACATCTTTTTTGTCAGCCACATTTAAAATTAGGTTTATTTAAGGGCTGTCAAGCGATTAATCGCATACAATGTGTTTGAATGTGCCTAATATATACTCCTGAACAAAATCTTAAGACCAGGGGAAACATTACAAATATTAGCATTTTGCGCTGGTGGATCGTAACCAGGTTGTACTGCTTCAAAATGGCAAAAGAAGAAACAGGAGCAAGAGCCAAAAAATAGAGAGCATGCAATTTATAAGCTGAAGAAACTCAAACCGGCTGTATATCAGCTGATCAAAAGTTTAAGACCATTGGCCACAACAGTGCTAAAAGTGTCAAAAAAGAACTCCATAGTGAGTAGCCCCATCATTTTTGTTGATTACTTAAAACATTCATTTTGGCATGCTTGATTCGACTGTTTCCAGGAGGCTGGTGGGAATGTGTGTCCATGTGGTGAAGATGGCCTCACGAAGGGCATCCACAGTCTGGAACTGATGTAATTTTTTAAACTTCCTTTGCCATCCATCCCCAAACATTCTCAATGCAATTTAGATCAGGGAAACACACAGGAAGGTCCAAAAGAGCAATGTTATTCTCCTTCGTCAGGTGGGTGTTGTGAACTGCAGCATTGTCCTGTTGAAAGACCCAATCATTACCGCACAGATGAGGGCCCTCAGTCAAGAAGGATGCCCACTGCAACATGTCCACATAGCCAGCGGCCGTTTGACGCCCCTGCACAACCTGAAGCTCCATTTTCCCATTGAAGGCTAAAGCACCCAGATCACGATGGAGCCTCCTCCACTGTGCTGCGTAGAAAACATCTCTAGTGGGATCTCCAGGTCATGCCAGTAACGTTAGAAGTCATCAGGACCGTCCAGCTTAAAAAAATTTTCGTCAGAGAATAAAACTTTCTTCCATCTTTCAATTACCCATGTTTGGTGGTCCCTTGCAAATTCCAAACGGGCAAGTTTGTGGCGTGGGGGGAGATGTGGCCTTTGAAGACGTTTCTTGTTCTTGAAGCCCTTCTCTTGCAGATGCTGTCTTGTGGTTTTTGGGCTGCACTCAGCATCAGTAAGGGCCTTCTGCCCCCATTTGGGTTGAGGATCAGTCTGTGTCTTCATGGACAGCCCGTCGGATCCTCCGGCTAAATACAGGTGAATTTTCTTTGGGCCTACCACTTGACTCTTTTGTCCCATAACTGTCAGGATCTTTTGAGAAATGTAAAATGGCTGTCTTACTGCGTCCAATCTCAGCAACGATGGCGCGTTGTGCGAGGCGTTGCGCATGCAGCTCAACAATCCTAATTATGATAAATCATTTGACAGCCCTAGTTTATTACAAAAACTTTTATAAATAATGCATTCTAAAAGTATTCTTAATGCATTACGTATACCTTGTAATGCATCTTATAATGCATTACATGATCTGAAATTACTGTTATAATACATTATAGTGTTCATCATTGTTATACCATTAAATATAATGCATTAAAACTAGTGCTGTCAAACAATTAATAGCATCCAAAATAAACGTTTTTGTTTACATAATATATGTGTGTGTGCTGTGTATGTTTTAGGGCTGTCAAACGATTAATCACATCCAAAATAAAAGTTTGAGTTTGCCTAATATATGTGTGTGTACTGTGTGTAATTATTATGTATATATTTAAGAAATGTTAACAAGTATATGTATTTATTATTATTTTTATATTTTATACATATATTATACATTTATATTATACATAAATAAAAATATTTTGTACATATTCAACTATTTTCAGATCATCAAAGCTCAGTAAATATTAGTCGCAGACACACATATTTACTTTAAAATTCACCAAGCTGATTACTCAATTATACTCCCACAGATCATGTTTTCATGCCATTTTAAGTCTTATTTTGATGTAACAAAGTGGTTATATGTAAATGTGAGTTGTTTACTTACTTTTTTTAATTAGTCTTCCCATTAACGCCATTATATTGCTCATTCAGACTAATTCACGAACGAGAAACACATAAACACAAAAGGCGGGATTTATCGCATGAATCAATCATAACCGAACATAACTAGTCATATCCAGTCATATCGCGATGGAGAAACTGCCTCTTCTCATGTGATTTTAACCCCATTCATTCTCAATTACCCCCCACCAAACCCACCGCACACTTTAGGGGGTCTGTTAAAACTCAATATGCTCATAGGAGGCTGTTGGACAATATTTCTTTAGAAAAACGAGTGTTTTACACACTTTTTAATGTTTTATCTTGTAATATTGGCATTGTTTTATATATATATATATATATATATATATATATATATATATATATATATATATATATATATATATATATATATATATATATATGTCACATGGTGTAGCCACTATTAAGAGGAAATGAGTCATATGATAATTATCCTACTCTAATCAGCTTCCATAAAATAGAGTTTCATGACAGATGATGAATTTTTATGGACAGTAAATTCTCTCAATTTACCAACTATTGGCTGGCGTGGTAACGCTGTGACCCCCACCTCTGTGAAATGGAGCATATCATAAACTGAAACCCACTTTAAAATGCCCCTCATGTGTTATCCAATTGTCTTTTTAATGAGGGCCTTTGGTCGTTATAAGGATGAAACCCAATGCAGAGCAGTGAAGCCCTTCAGCATGTAGTGTTGATTAGGGATCACATTCACTGAACAGTGACGAAGACAAAGATGACAGCGGTATTTGAACGGCTCCAATTAAACTCTGCTCAATGATTCGTGTCATTTGTTTACACGGTTCTTACAGGCATCACTGATAGTGCGGTAAACACCGCTTGTGCTCCGAGGAGAGATTAACGAATCTATTAAACTAACACTTTGCTTGTGTGCATGTGTGTTTAGCCCACTGACCTGGGGAGGAACCAGCATTTATCGTTTATAACCTTTGACTATCTTCTGTGGAAACAAAAAAAAAAAAACAGGAGAATAAAAAAAAAAAACAATGATAGTCAATAGAGTCTAAAGTTGTTTTAGATCCTATTGACTCTCATTGAATAAAAGCAGTTCTATATACAGTTGAAGTCAAAAGTTTACATACACCTTGCAGAATCTGCGACATGTTAATTATTTGACCAAAATAAGAGGAATCATACAAAATGCATGTAATTTTTTTATTTAGTACTGACCTATACAAGATATCCCACATAAAGACATTTACATATAGTCCACAAGAGAAAATAATAGTTTATAAAAATGACCCTGTTCAAAAGTTTATATACACTTGGTTCTTAATATTGTGTTGTTACCTGAATGATCCACAGCTGTTCAGAAAAATCCTTCAGGTCCCACAAATTCTTTGGGTTTTCAGCGTTTTTGTGTATTTGATCCCTTTCCAACAATGACTGTATGATTTTGAGATCCATCTTTTCACACTGAGGACAACTGAGGGACTCGTATGCAACTATTACAGAAGGTTCAAACACTCACTGATGCTCCCGAAGGAAAATATTGCATTAAAAAGCCTGGGGGTAAAAACTTTTTGATGTTGAAGATCAGGGTAAATTTCATTCATTTTGTCTTCTGGGGAACATGCAAATATCTTCTGAAGCTTTTGAAGGGCAGTACTAAACGAAAATGCAAAATGTACACATCCTAATTACGTTCAAAAGTTTTCACCCACCGGCTCTTAATTCTTTGCGTTTCCTTCCGAAGCATCAGTGAATGTTTGAACCTTCTGTAATAGTTGCATATGAGTCCCTCAGTTGTCCTCAGTGTGAAAAGACGGATCTCAAAATCATAGAGTCATTATTAGAAAAGGATTAAAATAGACAAAAATGCTGAAAAACCCAAGAATCTGTGGGACTTTTTTTTCGAGGAACAGTGTGCAGTTTAACTGTTCAGGACAAAAAAGGGACTCACGAAAAAATATTACTAAACAAACAGCTGTGAATCATTCAGGTACCAACACTGTATTAAGAATCATGTATGTAAACTTTTGAACAGGGTCATTTTTATAAATTCAACTATTATTTTCTATTGTGGACGTATATGTAAACATCTTTTGTGAGAAATATCTTATTCAGATCAGTACTAAATAGAAAATAGCATGCATTTTGTATAATCCCTCTTATTTTGGTCAAATAATTAACATTTTGCAGATTCTGCAAGGTGTATGTAAACTTTTGACTTCAACTATATCTTTGTTCCACAGAAGAAAATAAGTCATACAGGTTTGAACAAAACATGACAGTTGGAACAAAAGTTGTCTTTAACTACACTCTTACAAATAAAGGTTCTTTAATGGCATTAATGGTTCTATGAAATATCTTTAACATCCATGGAACTTTTTTGATTGTACGAAAGGTCCTTTACAGTGAAAAAAAGGTTCTTTTAAGAATTGGTCACAGAAATATTCTTCTATGGCATCACCAAAACTCCTTTTTGGAACCTTTATTTTTAAGAATGTATCAATCAAATGTAACACTTCCTTTAAATAAAACCACTTCATTTCAAGAAAGGAAAACCTTTGCGATGTATGATTTGTGGTCCCTTTAGCTCTGCTGGTCACAGCAACACCAAGGTCGTTGTTTTAATTCTCAGGTAACACCTGTGCTGAAAAAAAAGTAGCATACAATAAAAAGCATCTGTCAAATGCATAAAATGTACATTGTAAACCAAGCATAGAAAGTCTGACACTCAGATGTTGTTTTTCCAGCCATTCCTTTATTATCACTGCAAGTTATGGAAGTCTGAACATGACAATGAAATGCACATAAATAAATATTAGCTGTCGAGATGTAGTGGGAGATCGGATATTAATAATAGAATCTGCTTACATGTAGTTAGTGATGATTAAAAGATGATCTTAATTAAAGAAGAGCTCGTTTGGCAGATAATAGATAGGTAGAGAAAAAGGCAAAAAAAGATACAATTCTGAGCTTCAAAGGCAGACATCCTTCATTCCTTTTGAGTGAAATCATCCAAGTGAATCGATGTCACTTTCCTCATTTGTGGAAATAAAAGATTGTTTTCCTACGTCGGTATGGAAGAAACAGAAGGAATATGGAAAAGCATTCAGTCAGGATTCCCTTAAGAAGCCAGAGACAGGGATTTGACAGGCATTTAACGCACCATGTACGAACGCCACGCTCATTGAAATGGAAACGAACCGTTGTCGTAATAAAGCTTAAAGCATTGCAAAGATCTGAAATAGTATGCTAATCGTTCACATATCACAAATCATAAAATGTAATTTTGCCAATATATCTCTACAGAACCGTTGACGAATAAGGTGGCCTAAAACATGTTGTGCAATCAGTAGGAACTAAACAGACTGGTCAATATTCATTGCCTCTAAAGTGATCAATAGAGAACAGTTGGAGTCAAAAGTTTACATACACCTTGGAGAATCTGCAAAATGTTAATTATTTGACCAAAATTGGAGGGATCATACAAAATGCATGTTATTTTTTATTTAGTAGTGACCTGAATAAGATATTTACATACAGTAAAAGGCCTTCACATATAGTCCACAAGAGACAATAATAGCTGAATTTATAAAATTACCCCGTTTAAAAGTTTACATACACTTGATTCTTAATGATCCACAGCTGCTATGAGTCCCTTGTTTGTCCTGGATAGTTAAACTGCCCGCTGTTATTGAGAAAAACCCTTCGGGTCTAACAAATTCTTTGGTTTTTCAGCATTTTTGTGTATTTGAAGCCTTTCCAACAATCACTGTATGATTTTGAGATCCATCTTTTCGCACTGAGGACAACTCAGGGACTCATATGCAACTATTACAGAAGGTTCAAACGCTCACTGAAAATGCAGCATTAAGAGCCGGGGGGTGAAAACTTTTGAACAGAATGAAGATGTGTCCATTTTTCTTATTTTGCCTGAATATCATTTTTTCTTCATTCAGTACTGCCCTTCGGAAGCTACAGAAAATGTTTCCCAGAAGACAAAATAAGTTTAATTTACCTTTATCTTTAAATTCCAAAAGTTTTCACCCCCCAGCTCTTAATTCATTGTGCTTCCTTCTGAAGCATCAGTTGCATATGAGTCCCTCAACCAAAGGATCTGTGGGACCTGAAGGATTTTACTGAAGAACAACAGGCAGTTTAACTGTTCAGGACAAACAAGGAACTCGTGAACAACTACACCGCTGTGGATCAAACAGGTAACAATGGGGTTATTTTTATAATTTCAACTATTATTTTCTCTTTTTATTTCATCTTTTATGTGAAACATCTTATTCAGGTCAGTACTAAATAAAAAATTATATGCATTTTGCATGATCCCTCTTATTTTGGTCAAATAATTAACATTTTGCAGAATTTGCAAGGTGTATGTAAACTTACGTTTTCAACTGTATATGCCATTTTAAATTTGACGTGAATGGAAATAAGACTGATATTCCGCCCATTTTCATTTGCGTAAAAGAAATATGGTGTCTTCTCTGATTAAGCTATAGTTCGTTGGTTAAACGACTGGAAAACTCAAGACACAATAGATGGTGCTTGACATCAATGCAAGCAATTGCACAAAAAAAACCCCCAAAAAAACATGAAGTGTCTCACATGACCCAACGATTAAATTAACTTTATGCTCTCCGAATAAAACATTTCTGTGTGCATCAGAATTTAAAAAGTTCACAAAAGCTGAATGCATAAAAGCGTAATCATTCACAAAACGACAGGGCTTCGACGTGCACGAAACAAACTGGGGTTAGACACTAAAACAGGCGGCTAGCCTCTCATTGGAGTCAAGTGCGCACTGTGAGAAACTGGTCCGTTCCCCAACAGCGCCGTCAGTTCTCAGACAGACAGAGAGGTGTCAAATTGAGTCGTTAAGCTGCGGAGAGATTGCTGCTTAACGAGGGGAGTCCAGGGAGCCGCTTTCCTTCACGGGAACATTTTGCGAGCCCCACAAGAAATGCTCCGATAATTATCGCAGCAATTAAATGCACGCTCTTCCCGGAAAAAAACATCCTGAATTTTTTATATAATGAACTGCAGAGCTTAAAATTTTAGTTATTTTCTTTCACGAGCAGCATAGAGATGTAGATATTATATTTGGATTTTCTGGCACGAATAAATACACCCCATTCTACGCCACACATCAAGTGTCTTTAGCGAATCAAATATACAAAACAGGCAATACAACAGTGATAGCAGTTTGAGGACGCCAACGTTAGACACACGCTTTCCTGAACGGGGGAATTAGTGGTAGGTAGAAATGGTCCCGTTTGGACCACGAGGCCATGCCACTGTCCCAAGCACTCGGTTCACGGATGTCAAGCAGCCAGGGTTTGCTCGACGGACCCTACTTTCCCGTCACAGACAAACAAACATATAAAGTGTTACATTACATTCAGTAGTATGTAAATCACAGATGGACTTGATCTGTTTCGACCTTCTGTGCTCCTGGTACATCTGAGATTGCTGGAGGTCTTTGTACGAGATGGATGTAGTTTCCTCCTGGTAGCCGTGAAGAGATGAGAGAAAGAGAAAGAGAAGGGTACTGAATCATCGGGTGGACGGACGGCGTCCAGTTTTACCCTGTGGCTTTGGAGTTTTCAGCAGGGGTGCCGTCTTTACTCAAACGCACGATCTCCTGAGACAAAACTTCTAGATCCTGCAAGACAAAACAAGGATTTAAATTTTAGAGTTTTACTATTGAAAATGTGTGGTTGTTGCATACTGTAAATGTTTATACGGTTCTGCCGACCTCTTAAGCTTTACGCATTAGTTTGAAAGCGACCCAGAATGTGTGGAGAAAGGTACGAAGGACCCATTAGGCAGTCAGGCCTGAGCTCAAATGCAATCTCACATCATATTATACTCTCATGCTCTCACAAACTAACACACTCTCACACACACAACAGCAGAGGCAGCGTTGCATGCACCGTGTGCTCACTCTAAAGCAAAAAAGCCATCAAATATTCAGTGGGCTGTTTGTTTCTGGGCTGGTGGCCCCAACTGCCAGTAAATATTCATGAGGCGTTTGTTCGCTGGATTAGAGAAAGACGTCGAAAGTCCACAACAGTAGATGGTGGCCATATTGGTTTGTAGTTATGGCTTCTCTAAGAGGTATGGCTTTCCCACTGATGGTGAAAAAAGTGTGCCAAAATAAAAATATTAAATGAAAAATATTATATTAAAATGTTTAAGATATATAAAATTAAAAATAATATTCTGATTAAGAAGAAACACAGTTTGAATTATTTTTAAACTATGCTTTTTATTTTTAACTATTTTAATTATGCACAACCTCGCCAATTCTATTTAACAATATGCAAAAGATAAATAAATAAATAAACATTAAAATAGAGAAAATAAAAATAGCAACTGTGAAATAATTTGGACACACTATAGTAGCATTTGCTGCACTGCTTTATATAAATTTAAATAAAAAATTCAGAAATCATTCTAATATGCTGATTTATAATCAATGTTTGGATTTTTGGGACCCGTGATACTTTTTTTCAGGATTCTTTGATAAATAAAAAGTTAAAAAGAATAGTGTCCATTCAAAACAGAAATATTGTGTTACAATATACAGTACTATTCAAAAATTTGGGGTCAGATTTTTTCCCTTTTTTTAATTAAAAAAAAGTAATACTTTTATTCAACAAGGATATGTTAAACGGATAAAAAGTGATAGTAAAGACATATGGTTAGAAACAAAATTCTATTTTGAATAAATGGTTCAAAACCAAGTTAATGATTTTAACTTTGTATTCATCAAAGAATCATGAAAAGTATCACAGGTTTCAAAAAAGCAGCACAACAGTTTTAACATTGATAATAAATGAAGGAACATGACACTGACATTTTTTTTAATTATTAGGTAATTACTAATTGCATAAACTGATTAGTCTTGTTGTGAAGGGAACGCGCCTCCCGATCTACATATATCCGTCTATGTTCGTGCAAATCATTCATGATCCAGCTTCACTTACAGCAGAAGTGAGTAAAAGGTTTTTTTTTTTTTTTTTTTTTTTTCATTAATCTTTGTGATAGCCTTTCCTAATAACGTGCTAGTTAGCAACAGGCTCGTCACTCCACAGAGAGAAGAGAGGGGCGGGGCGAGCAGAGCTCATTTGCATTTAAAGCAGCCTCGACCAAAACAGTATGATTTTTGCAGAGCTGATTTTGGCAAGGTAAAAGAGGTGTTACTTACACTTCCATTGAGAAATTTTAACCAAAGTATGTTATAGACTTTTCATTACCCCCCCCCTAAAGAATCATACCAACTTGTGAAAAAATGGGCATCCGATGACCCCTTTAGGACACAGTCTTAACATGGTAGCTAGGGTTATGCAACTTGACCTAGAGGACATATGAACAGTATCTAGACTTGTAAAGTGGCATCAGTGTCATAAATAAGCACTTTACAAAGGCTTTGACGGCATGATAAGCAGGGTCACATTAAGACCTCACTGGGTCCCGGGGCTATGACTTACTGCAGGACCTTCCAACACAACAATGATATATATATCTTTGCCTTGCTGCTTATTGTCCTTGAACTTTGTTAGCGCTGCTATATATATATATAGCATTTTTATCCTATTTACAGTGATTTATTTCTAATGTTTGACACAAATCGTAACAGCATCTAGGCTGCTTTATAGGAATAGTTCACACTAATTTTATTGTTGTTCTAAACCTGTATGGGCTTCCTTCTGCTGTTGAAAAAATAAATAAAAACTGTTGGAACAATACTGGTAAACGAGCAATTGCTGGACCCCCTTTCACAGTATGAAAAAAAAAAAAAAAAAAAAACACTATTTGAGTCGATGGGGGACCAGAACAAAGAGATTCATACAGGTTTAGAGCAACTTGAGGGTGAGTACATGATGAAAATATTTTTATTAAAGGGGTAAACTGCAGGCTAAAATCGTTTTAACGCGCGCATTTGCCAAAATTTATTTTGCCTTGCTACTTATTGTCCTTGAACAGTTAAATTTGTTAGCGTTGCTTAAACCACAATGCTTAAAATGCATTTAAATGAAAAGTTAGCCCACATCATGATGCGCAAAATTATTTACATATTTCTACCGGACTATCTCTGAAACCCATAAGCGAACATACGTTGTTCAAACACAAAGCAATAGGCTAATACATCCAGCAAGTTTATAATCAAACTAACCTAAAATCTGTGGGAACGATGACGCTGTGTTTTTATCTGCTCCATGTGCCCGGTTCACTTGCTATTCCACAACTTTCACACCATCATCAGTTTTAGTAAGATAAAATAGGGATTTGATTAACTCTCCTCATCCCCTCTCCTCATTTTTTTAGATAGCCCCCTTTGTTTTTAGAAAAGCTGACATCTTTACTTATCGAAGATAAATTCTATTGCATACCATTTCCAGATTATGCCAGAACGAAGTGAAAAGAGGTGAATGCGGGCATTAGGCACAGCGTTCACCTGAGATACGTGCACAGGGCGTTCAAAAGCAAATTAAAACACGACGTTTTAATCTCTAATGGTAATGCATAGAATTTACGGGAAAACTCCTAAAAGCGCTAATATGTAGGGGGAGTGGTGGGGCTTTGGCGATAGGCGCAACCGATGGCCAGTCAATCTCCACAGCCAATCAAGGGCCCCCTCCTTGCTCGGGCCCCAGGGCTTCAGCCCAGCTTAGCCCAATGGTTAATGATAATAAGCACCATGAGAAACAGAGAGACGGACATACAGAGCGAGGAAAATATTATGTTTTCGAGCACGTCTTGAACCGCTGTAGATCAACTCATTGGCTTTTAAGCAGCTCCAGATTTTTCTCATCTCGTCTGCAAGAAAAATGAACACTTAATCGCTTGTTAACGAGCTAAACACATCATGGCCGTCTATGCTGCAGGATTGTTTTCTACTGCGTTTTTGTATCGAACACCATCCACAACAACACAAGCTGCAGCATTCAAACACGTTTAAGTGCATGTAATCCAAAGCATAAAGATGACTAAAAATTCAATTATCATCATGATATATATTGCTAAGGCTTTCAGCTATGAAGCACCACTACAAAATAACTACATTTAGCAATAATAATCAAATAAAACAATTCCTCTTCCAACTACAGCCGAGTCTGAGTGTTTACAGGTGTGTGCATATTACAGCTTCAACCAAACAGATATTAAAGCATCAAACAAGTGCTAAAGTTGACCAGACTTGATTCTTCTTTGTGAATCAATTTAGAAAGGTTTGTGTTGCAGGAAACTTTCTGTTCTTAGTTATGGCCAGGCTTTGCAGAGAGATCGTCACCCCATCTTGGTCTTAGTTTGCATCGTTTGTCTCTGCCAAGGTTACGGCAGGGTGTTTTTGTAACCTACAACTCCCCCTGGGCACCAGCACACACACACACAAGATGCACTCCGCCAACATCCAGACTGTCTCCGGGCCTCACATCGGCTCAAACGCCCCCTCAGTAAGGATTTTATTCACATTCACAAAACAGAGCACCGTGCATCACACATTGGTGCATTAATAAAGAATGTAACGAATGCAAAGTGGCAGGTGTGCATATAACGTCTCCGAACGTGGCTCATCCAATCAAATGCATAATGTATTACTGTTGCAAGTCTTTTGTTTTTAACTCGAGACTTATATAACGTCAAGCTGCTGTTTTTGCACCGATTCCAGACTTATTCATTTGATATGAATAGTCTTCTGGTTTGCATCCATCCAGTTCCATTTAAACAGAGAGGAATGAAATGAAGCACCTTTCATTTGTTATTTATTTAAATCAGTAGATTAGGCAAAAATAGATGTTACTGCATAATTATGTAATCTTTAAGACATTTTTAAGTTTTTAGCCAAATATAAGCGCATTGTGATGTATTTTCAGCATCATTACTCCAGTCTTCATTGTCACATGATCCTTCAGAAATCATATGCCGATTTGTTGCTCAAGAAACATTTTTTATTATAAATGTCTTGGTTTTTGCTTCTTAATATTTTGTGGAAACCATGATGAATTTCAACTGAAAAGTCTAGTTTGAGATTAAAAAAAATAATAATTAATTATATTTTCATTCATCATTCATGCATTGACTTGGTCAAAATAGTCCGTAAAAACATTTCAAATTTTCATAATTTATGATTTAAGTAAATGCTGTTCTTTTGAACTTTCTATATATCAAAAAAACAAAACAAAACAAAAAAAAAAACGTGCCGCAGTTTTCAGGAAAATATTAAGCATTTCTGAAGGATCATGTGTCATGTGAGTAATGATGCTAAAAATTTAGCTTTGAGTTACAGGAATACATTTTATTTAAAAATATATTCTAATAGAAAACAGTTTGTAATAAAAGTAATAATATTTCACAATATTACTGTTTTTACTGTATTTTTTAATCAAATAAATGTGGCTTGGTGAGCATAAAAGTCTAGAATATTATAGCACATATTTACAGTTTTTAAATATAATTCAAACCAACACATGGCTTTTATATATTTCTATTAAAACTTCAACCTTAAATTTCAGAAGGAATATAAAACTCTATAAAATAAAAATATTAAATTAGAAAATATAAAAGAAAATAAAATTATTGAATATTGAAACAATTCATTTAAAATTACCATTTTACTGTATTTTTTTTTATTAAATAAATGAAGCCTTGGTAAGCATAAGAGACTGTTATTATAGTCTCATTTTTATATATTTCTTTTAAACTTTAATCTTAAATTTCAGAATATAAGTATATAAATTAAATATATTAAATGAGAAAACATAAAACAAATAATAAGTCTTAAATATATTTTAAAAACATGATTAAAATAAAACAAAATTTAATTAAAAGAATTAAATTGTAAAATATTGAAACAATTCATTTAAATGGTAATATTTCACAATATTAGCATTTTAATGTATTTTTTTAGTAAATAAATGCATCCTTGGTGAGCATAAGAGACTATATTATTATAATTTCATTTTTATATATTTCTATTAAACTTGTCTGTAAAATAAAAGTCTGTAAAATAAAAATATTAAATTAGAAAATATAAAATATATAATAGAAACAAAATGAAATAAAATAAAACAAAATTAAGATCAAATATAAAACAAAATTAAAAAAAAAGATTAAAATGAGAGGAATTAAATTTTAAAATATTGAAACAATGAATTTAGATTTTACTAATACTTCCCAATATTACACACATAATGATATATAATATGTTATTATATTCTCATTTTTGAATAATTTTATTTCTATTCTTCAGTGTCACATGATCCTTCAGAAATCATATGCTGATTTGTTGCTCAAGAAACATTTCTTCTTATAAATGTTAAAAAAAACGTATTACGCATCACGAAAATAATAAGCAGCAAAATGTTTTAACATTGACAATAACAAGAACCCTTATTAATGAATGGGCACTAATGACTAATAATAACTATGGTCAATAATAATTGAGCAGCAAATCATCATATCTGAACGCTTTCTGAAGGATCATGTAACACTGAAGACTGGAGTAATGATGCTGAAAATTCAGCTTTGCATCACAAGAATAAATTACATTTTAAAATAAATCAAATAGAAAACAGTTCCTTTAAATTGTAATAATATTTCACAATATTGCTGTTTTTACTGAATTTTTTAAATCAAATAAACGCAGCTTGGTGAGCACAGAATAGCACATATTTATAGTTTTTAATACAATTCAAAGCAACACATGGCTTCACTACAGGAACAAAGCCCCCATTAACGATGTGCGGCTCTGGAAATATCAAGAGGGGTGTGAGAGGTTAATTGTCATTAGTCAATCTGTGTGATGCTGTAATCCCATCAAACGCATCACTCTGCAGGCTGCGTGACGTGCACTTTCTATTCCTGCTCCTAGAAGCGTTTTAGCATTAACAACACGCCCACCCTCTGGTTGCTGATGAATAAGACCTCTCAGTGGAGTCTCAAGTCTCAGGACCATATGACAGCAAGCCACCTACACACACACACAAACACACACACTTCACAAACGCACGATCACACAGTCTGTCGATCACGCTGTCACAGCAACTGCAGTCACCTTTTTCTTTAGCAGGTGGAAAACTCATGGTCACTTCACCTCTACTCACCTGAATGAGTCATTGCTCAACACGGTTCAGCTCTTTATTTCCCATGAAGCATCAAATGCAAGTCTCATTTTTTTCCAAATGAAAGGTACGCCAAGGAACTTGGCTATTGCTAATAAGAGTCACTTTAAATCTGCACATTTTTTGCACTAGCACTGATTTTTAGAATTAGTCGATATCTGCAGAATTAATTTAAAAATGTGTAAAATGGAGCATTGCAACAAAATATTTCAATTTGATCTTGTGCTTTAACAGCATTCGCTTTTTTAAAATGGTAGATATGAAATTTATTTTTTTAAACTTTAACCTGACATTTCAAAAGAAATCTTGAGTTTATAAAACAAAAAGCATAACTTAATTTTATAAAATTAATAAAAATAAAATAAAATTGAATATTGAAACAATTCATTTACATTGTAACAGTATATTGCAATATTATCATTTTACTCTATTTGTAATCAAATAAATGTCTTGGTGAGCATAAGAGACTATTATTATATTCTCATTTTTATTAAACTAATTAAACTAATTTCTATTAAACTTAAATTTCAGAATATAAAAGTCTATACAATAAAAACATTAAATTAGAAAATATAAAACATAATAAGAATCTGTATAAAATAAATTAAGATAAAACATATATAAAAAAAATAAACTAATCATTTAAATTGTAATATTATTTCACAATATTAGCATTTTACTGTATTTTTAATCAAATAAATGTCTTGGTGAGCATAACAGACTATATTATTATAGTTTCATTTTTACATATTTCCATTAAACTTTAACCTTAAATTTCAGAAAGAACATACATGTCTACAAAAAAATAAATAAATAAATAAATTAGAAAATCTAAAATATATAATAGAAACAAAATAACAAAATAAACTAAAATAAAACTATTCAATAAAATTAAAACAAAATAAATAAAAATGAAAGGAATTACATTTTTAAATATTGAAACAATTCCTTCAAATTGTAACATTCCACAATATTAGTGTTTTACTGTATTAATGCATTAATAAATGCAGCCTTGCTGAGCACAAGAGACTATATTATTATAGTTTCATTTTTATATTTCTATTCAACTTTAACCTTAAATTTCAGAAGGAATATAAAATTCTATAAAATAAAAATATAAAGTTAGAAAATATAAAATATATAATAGAAACAAAACAAAGCAACATCAATTAAATAAAATAAAACAAAAACATTAGAGGAATTACATTTTTAAATATTGAAACAATTCATTTAAATTGTAATAATATTTAACAACATTACCATTTTACTGATTTTTTTAAATAAATGCAGCCCTGGTGATCATAAGAGACTATTATTATAGCCTCATTTTTATATATGTCTATTAAACTTCAACCTTAAATTTCACAAGAAATATAAAAGTCTGTAAAACAAAAACATTAAATAAGAAAAAATAAAATATATAATAGAAACCAAAAAAAAAAAAAAAAAAAAAAATATTAATATAATATATAAATATATATTATAAATATAAAATAAAACAAAAAAATAAAAATGAGAGGAATTCAATTTTAAAATATTGAAACGATTCATTTAAACTGTAATAATATTTCACATTCAGTTTTACTGAATATTTTATCAAATAAATGCAGCCTTGGTGAGCATAAGAGAGTATATTATTACAGTCTTATTTTTATATATTATATATATATATATATATATTTTATATAGCCAGCCAGCCTCTTTTTTTCCCCTTGTGATGTTCAAATTCAGATTCAGACTCTGTGCGGGACTAAAATAGTCTTTCAAAAGAAGGTTTTATAGCTAACCTTTGATCATAAAAGCTTGTCTTTCCCACCCCAAATGGCTGGCCTTCCCTCTCTTTTACCTTCTGTAGGTGCATGTTCTTTGTCAGTTGCTCTTCCAGCATGTTCTGCAGCTTTTTGTTCATCTCGCGCAGGTTCTCGTCTCCAGGTTTTACCAAGTCCCTCAGCACAGAACTCAAACCTCCACGTTCACCCTGAGCACCATGGGCCACCGCACCTCCTCCGGATACATCTGAGAGGAAAAAAAGAGGGGAAAAGGTGCCGTTTTAGAGATGGCAAACATTCGATCACTCCAGCTTGTGCTTTTTAACCATGTTTACCCCAGTAGTGCCTCAACACCCATGAATAAAGATGATCTCTATCAGGGGGCCATTAGTGTCTGCTGAGTGAATACAGAGTGCTTGCGTTTGGAGGAAAGCATTTCGAACGGCTCTCGCCTCGCACGGCATAACATTTACGAGCACCTCGAGTGCAATCATCTGCAGGTTTGACGAAAAGCCGCGTACGTCTTAGAGATGGCAAATAAACAACGGCGCACGTTCACAAGAGCCGCCGAGAATGACTTCTAGCTTTCAGGAAATTCAAACCCAGGTTAAGGCAGAGAGACTGACGCTGAGGACGGAGTCAAATTAAAGGCAGCACTGACAAGGTCTGTCGACAGGGTTCATGACAGTAACACGCAACCACGGAAGTGACCGTAAGCAGGGGACATCGGTATGGGGTTGTAACTGGACAAGGTGGTGTGTTAAAAAATGAAAGATGTTGCTTAATTGATGATTAATAGAGGCGAGTGAGCGCAAGATACTGGGTTGCGCCTAAAGCCGGCCTACTGAGATGTTGTCCGGTTCCTGGTGAACTGTCAGATAGTTTAGTGGAGTTTTTTCCTCTCAGGGAGGACAGGGAATCGAGCCGGCCAGCCTCTGCGTGTCAAGGGCAAAAGCAATAAGTTCGATCGGGAGGCTTCTTTCTCGGTTTTCACTTCATCTGGGTGAGTGGAGACATTCAAGGTCAGCTCAGCAGCGTGTCCCTAAACGGTGCTGTCAAATAACCTCTTACACCTGTGGTCTGATGATGGAGCACATGGGAAATGTGCCACTTCCTGCGGCTGTTTAAATGCAGTTTGCAATAAAAGTCTGCGTGAAGGGAAATACATGTTTTATGATGTTAAAAAAAAAAAAAAAAAAAAGAACACTGGGTTACAGTAAGTGTTACTAAATGAAAACATTATTGTTAACTGAAATAAAAACTAAAACTAATTTAACAAATTAAATAAATTAAATGAATGAATAAATAAATAAAGGAAAAACTGAAAATGAAATGATATTCATTTATATGCTATCAGATATTATATGATATCAGAACACACTAACTAAAATTAAAACAAATACTAAAATTAAACCCTACATTTCTTAAGAAACAAATATACTTTAATAATAAAATATTAAAAATTAATTGAATAATGAATGAATGAATGAACAAACAAACAAATAAATAAAAGGAAAAACTGACAATAAAATACATTTTATGACTCCAAACGTAACATAGTTAGCGTAACTAAAATTTAAACAAATACTAAAAATGAATAAACCATAAATATCTTAAGAAACAAATATACTTTTAGAATAAAATATTAAAAATTTAATGAATAACTGAATGAATGAACGAATGACTGAATGAACGAATGAATAAATGAAGGAACGAATGAACAAATAAATAAATAAAAAAATAAATAAAAAGGAAAAACTGACAATAAAATACATTATGACTCCAAAACAAACATAAAATGAAAATGTAAAAATGAATAAAATTTTTTGGGGACAGATTATATTGTAAAGAAACTTAACTCAGTTATTTATATGATATCAGTTAACACACTCACTAAAATTAAAACAAACACTAAAACTAAGTAAACTACAAATATCTTAAGAAACAAATAGACTTTTAGAATAAAATATAAAAAAAATTAATGAATAATTGAATGAATGATCGAATGAATGAACAAATGAACAAATGATTGAATAAATGAACGGATAAATAAACGAATAAACAAACAAATAAATAAAAAGGAAAAACTGACAATAAAATACATTTTATGACTCAAAAACTAACATAAAATGAAAATGTAAAAATGAATTTAATTTTTGGGGGACAGATTATATTGTAAAGAAATTTAACTTAGTTATTTATATGATATCAGTTAAAGGGGTCATCGGATGCCCATTTTCCACAAGTTGATATGATTCTTTAGGGTCTAAATGAAAAGTCTATAATATACTTCGATTAAAAATTCTCAATGGTAGTGTAAAACAACACCCTTTTTACCTTGCCAAAATCATCTCTGCAAAAATCATCTTATTCTGGTCGAGGTTGCTTGAAATGTTAATGAGCTCTGCTCACCCCGCCCCTCTCTTCTCTCTGTGGAGTGACGAGCCTGTTTACTTTAGCCGCATTTAGCCGCCAAACTTACTAACTAGCACATGATTAGGAAAGGCGATCGCAAAGATTCATAAAAAACCCTTATACTCACTTCTGCTGTAAGTGAAGCTGGATCACGAATAATTCGCGCGAACATAGACGGATATATGTAGATCGGGAGGTGCATTCCCTTCACAAACAAACGTAATCTACTGCATCTTCAGCAGGTCAGATGTCGGGAGTAAATGACGACCACTACGTTCATTATTACATCCAGCAACACAACACCTCAATCGCTCAATCGGAGATATTCTTGTCTAACTTACATCCCTGCTCTGGCATCGAAACAAAAGAGGGCGGACTGTTACAGCTGATCTGAGGTAAGACGCTCATGTCAATCAACTATTGCGGGAGCGGCCTCTGTGTGTGTGACGCCACAACGACAGGCATCTGAGAATGGCTCGATTTGAAAAAGGGGTTATTATTTTTACAGATTAATTAAAAACCACTGCATGGATTTTTATCATTATAGGGTAGATTTGTACATACACTGCCAACACACATTAATGTTCAAACAACATGTAAATGTGAACTTAGCACCCGATGACCCCTTTAACATACTAACTAAAATTAAAACAAATACTAAAAATAAATAAACTACAAATATCTCAAGAAACAAATAGACTTTTAGAATTTTTTAAATATTAAAAATTAAATGAATACATAAATGAATTAAATCGAATGAATGAACAAATGAATGAACAAACAAACATAAATAAATAAATAAGAAAAACTGAAAATAAAATACATTTTATGACTCCAAATGACTAGCATAATATGAACATGTAAAAATGAATTAAATTTTTTGGGGACAGATTATATTGTAAAAACTTAACGCAGCTATTATTATGATATCAGTTAACACACTAACTTACTAAAATTACAAATACTAAAACTAAAACTATAAATATCTGAAGAATATACTAAAACATAAAAAAGTGAAATTAATTGATTGATTGACTGATTGATTGATTGATTGAAAGACAGACAGACAGCTAAAAATACATGAATACCAAAATACATTTTATGACTCCAAAACATACTAAAACTAAAACTACAAATATCTTAACAAATATGATTTTAGAATAAAATATTAAAATTTGAATGAATACATGAACAAATTAATCTTTTGTGATCTTTAATTTTTTGTGATAAAACATATTGAAAAAAAAAAAAAAAAAAACAGTTATTTATATGATATCAGTTAACATACCAACTTACTAAAATAATTAAAAAAAAAAAAAAAAGAAAAAAAACAAAAACTACTAATATCTGAAGAAACAAACATACTTTTAGAATAAAATATATATATAGAAAATCTTTTCTTAAACAGCATTTACTTTTGTGTTTAAATTAAGCTTCCAATAAAATCTCTGTGAAGGCAAATATATTTTTTTATTATGTAAAAAAAAGACACTGGGCTAAATGAAAACTTCTTTGTTAACTGAAATAAAAATAAAACTAATTTAACCCTAAAAATATTAATTAATTTAAACATTTAAAAAGAAGGAAAAACTGAATAAAATACATTTTATAACTCCAAAAACTAACTTTTTTTAATCATTTGGGGACAGAATATACTGTAAAGAAATGTAACACAGCTATTTATATGATATCAGTTAATACACTTAATGAAATGAAAACAAATACTAAAACTATAAATACCTGAAGAAACAAATATACTTAATAAAATAATAAAAATGTATCTTTTTCTTATAAGCATTTTCTTTTCAACATGGTACAAATACTAAGTAGGTACAAAAATAACTTTTTTTAAAAAGAAATATAAAGTCTATAAAATAAAAAAAATTATAAGAAAATAAGAAATTAAATGTATGCTATATGGTAAGTGGTTCGGACAGGAGCAGAATTTTGTTGAATAAACAAACTGAAACTAAGAAATACAGTAATAATCCAAACTGAAGAAGGAAAAAAAAAACAAAAACAAAAAAAAAACTAAAGATAAAAATCGACAAATACATTTAAAAAAAATTGTTTCATTTCCCTGGCTATAGCTGCCACTTTAGTAGGAAAGAGAACCGTATCCATTTCAGGAACAATATTATGCATATCAAGTGATGCACAGTAACCTGGATTTTTAAAACATTAAGTTACTCAAGCGACTGTGACCTGTTCTCATGACAGGCCATGTCACAGTTAGCTGAGGAGCTTAATGCATTGTTACATCACAGTATATCAAACTAAGCACTAGCAATCTCACGCCTCTTTAACCTTATTAGATTGGCGCAAGAATAGCGTATATGTGTGGCTAAGAGAAGAGCCTCACACGTGTTCGACACTAGTGCCGCACACGAGCATTGCTGGTCGCGGTGAGTGGATGCCATAGCTCACAGCCACGAAAATGAAGTAGAACGTGACACACCGTTGCTAATTGAGATGTTAACTTCACCCCCCAGAGGCCTGTTCAACCTTTGAATGCATGGCTTTAAGCGTTGAAGGCCATGAATGACATTTGCCTCGCCCCTGAAGCCTGACAGTAAACACCACAAGGTGTAAAGCGCACTCTTTGCTCTTTATCTGGACTAGAAGATAATTAACCTTGTCAGCTTAAAACAGACGCATAAATTGAACTCTATGGTGGTGAATATTTGTATCTTTAATACTTCAAATGGATACAGTATTGCTGTGTTTTATGTAGGGCCCTGTGATTTCTGCGATGTGGAAAATGCAGAATTTAATGTAAAAAGTGGAATGTCATGGAATTTGTCAAATTTTGTATGGATAAATCAAAAGTAGCTCAATACACTTAGATCAAAACGCGATATGGAGTAGTATCTGTGGATATTAAGCAACAAAATACTATAAATATGAACCTGCATGTTCTGCATGTCTCTCTCTGACTGAATGAATGGTGCAGATGCAAAGTTTCGTTTACTGCCGCCGCAATATACGAGTACATGAACAATCTCTAGAACTCTAGACACTTCAAGAGCATTTTGCTGTTTCTATTGTCATATATACAAATAGAAACCTAAAGGTAAAATTGATTAAAATTAATAAGAAACAATTAATAAGAGATGCTTTTGATTATTAAAATTGAATGAAACTATTAAAATAAGGGGTCGACCAAATATCGGTGCTGACATTTTATGGTTATCGGTATCGGTCATTTTCAAAAAAGTGTTTTTAAAAGTGTTTGTCAGAGCCCTTGTTATTCTTAATTTTGACATTAATTTTCATTTTTTGCACCAGATGTATATATCAGTTCAAAATATCGGGGCATTGGCCCTGACACATCGGTCGACCCCTAATTAAAATGGAATCCATTAAATGAATGGAATACTAAATTTGATAAAACTGAAATAGAGAAGAAAAATGTAAAGTTTAAAATGTAAATGTAAAAAATGAAAAATGTAATTTTTGTTAAACTTCTAAATAAATTGCTGTTGAATATTGAAAGTTTCATGATTTCAGTTAATTAGACAATCTTTGATTAATGCAATTTTAACCATCAAAACTGAGTCTAGAAAAATTAAAATAGGAGAAAAAAAAAAAAAAAAAAAAAAAAAAAAAACAAAACAACAACGAATACAGAAAAATTGAAATGAAAAAAAAAGCAATTTGTGAAAAGAAATAAAAAGGATTTCATAGAACCCTAGTTACGGTTAACAAAAACGTACAACTTAATAACTAGTTGAAAACATATTAGAATAAAAATAGTAAGATTAATAAAATTTCAATAATGTAAGAGAAACTGCACTTAACTTTAAGATACATATTTTCATGACACCGAACCCAACTAAAATGGTTATTAATTAATACAATTTAATTGAACCAATAAAACAGTTAAGAAAAATTAAAAAGAAAAAAAAAAAGGATTCCAGAAAAATTAAAATGCAAAAACAGAATTTAGGAAAGAATAAAATGGAAATTGGAAAAAAAAAAAAATTCATAGGGCCCTAGTTATTAATAACGAAAACGTATAACTTAAAATGGAATCCATTTGACTGAATTTGATCAATAAAACTGAATTAGAGAAAAATTAAAAGGGCTTAATATATTAAATTTGTGTTACACTGTTAATAAATTGCTGTTAAATATTGAAAGTTTAATGATTTCAAATAATTAGACAAGATTTTTAATTAATAAAATTTAATTTCACCATTAAAACAGAATTTGGAAACAAAAAACGTATACCTTAAAAACTAATTGAAAACTAGAATATAACTTAACATTACTAGGAGAAACTGAAATTAATTATGAAATACATATTTTCATGACTTAGAACCCAACTAAAATAAAGACCACAAATTATTTTTATGATTTTATACATAGTATCTTATAAAACTAGAGTTAGTGCAAAAACTTAACATACTACAACAAAAACTAAATAAACAAATTAGAGAATTCAAAAATTAATAAATGGTAAAAAATAAAAACTAAATTGAAATGACAAATTACCAAAATTAAAAAAATAAATAAATAAATAAAAAACATTAACTATAATAACTTTAATGTGACCATAATGGAAAGGAGTGTGTGTGATTTTTTCAATTCCATGTTGTAGTACTGAACTTTTTTTTCCCCCAAACTTGTATCCTTTTCCAATGTCCACTGATTGACACAGCAGCCAAACATCCCATTACAACCAATGCATTACTTCATTAGAATTCTATTAACATCTACAGAAGGGAAATCACAAGCTTCATCTTGGGATGTTGCCTCGTCTCCTTTCACCACAGCGTAATTCCCTCCCAGTACGAATAACTCACACTGATGTTAATGCATCCGACTCTTTAGGGAACAAGACGAGCGAATCCTTCAATGGCTACATCAATGTTTGTGCTAATGACATTGCAAATGGAAAAACGCACACCTGTCTGTAACCAGTATTTCTTCCATATTGATCAATGTCATTAATTCTAATGTGCTGGAGCGTTGGGGCGAGCACTCTATGGAGACACTTTGATAAATCCACAAAGGAGATTTACAAAGAGGACTCCCTAGGCCTAATGGCTGGAAAATGTTGGGCCGATGACTTTCAAAGGTGTGGAATGGCGCCAGCCGCCCTCGCAGACAGAGCTCCGCTTCAGGACCAGCAGGGCATGTGAACCTAAGAAGCCAAGTCACGGAAGCAAACGAAGATGTTGGATGGAAGGTACACTGAGAGCACGCAGATGTTCCTGACTCACGACTCAGGGGATCCCTGATCACACGCTCGACTGGACTACGTCAGAACAGTGCTGAGGTCACAACCTGCAGAAAATGAAGTGGGACTTGACAGGGTTGTGCAACAGTAAGAACTGAATGAAATCAAGATAAAGAATTGCAATTCTGAATGTAGGAAAGTAGAATTAGAATTACCTGAAATTCAAAGAAAGCTATAGTCAGAATTGAACAGAATTGGATAAGAAATATTTAAAGGCTGAAACCATTTTGGAAAGAGCTTTAAAGGGCACCTTTTATGCCCCTTTTTTACAATATGTAATAAATCTCAGGTGTCCCCAGAAATGTGTCTGAAGTTTCAGCTCAAAATACCCCACAGATCATTTATTATATCATTTTGAAAATGGCCATTTTAGTCGGCGCCGATAGCCTTGTGGGCAGCGCGCCGACATATAGCACTGTTGTGCTCCGGGCGTCCTGTGTTGAAATCCCAACTCGAGGACCTTTCCCGATCCCACCCCCCATCTCTCTCCCATATCACTTCCTGTCCTTTCTGATCTGTCCTGACCATAATAAAGGCAAAATGGCAAAAAAATAAATCTTTAAAATAAAAAAAAAAGAAAATGCCCCTCGTCATCCAAGATGTTCATGTCTGTCTTCAGTTGTGAAGAAATTATGGTTCGTGAGGAAAACATTTCGAGATTTTTCTCCATATAATGGACTTCATTGGTGCCCCGATTTTAAACTTCCAAAATGTAGTTTAAATGCAGCTTCAAAGGGCTCTAAACGATCCCAGCCAAGGAAGAAGGGTCTTATCTAGCGAAACGATCTGTCTTTTTTTTTGGAAAATAAAAATTTGTATACTTTTTAAGCACAAAAGCTTGTGTAGCACAGGCTCTGGGATGCTCGATATAGCATTTCTTTGGTTACCCCTGTAAACAAAGCAGCACTGCACTTAAACACTACTACAATATGCATTATACAGAGGCAAGATGAAAGGAAAACACCATCTAAACTTTTAGACAGTCAGTTCCCAACCCCCACTCCCAATTATATCATGATTCGTTTATCATCTCAACTGACTTGAAGGGTCACATTTTCCTAAATTTTCAACCAGCTCACGGTGCATAGTTACATCCCTACGAAGGATAGACACATAGAGTTAGAGAGACAAATATATAGACTGAACGACACAGAGTGACTGATCAATAGAATATCTTTGAATTGCAACTTCCTGTGGAGTGTTGGCAATTTAATTAAAATTCTAACTCATGAATTCTTCAACTCTGAATTCTAGCATTTATAAGTGGATTAAGAGCAAAAAGTGCTTACTGCATGTGAGAAGAAAAAGATAAGTGAACATTGTGATGTTACAGTGGAATATCACACCAACCAGAGCTTGGCCTTGAAGAATGTCCTCCTCAGGCTTCGAAGCACCAATGCAAGTTTCAAGATAACAGCAAGCACACAATTACCATGTGAATCCCACAGAAGCGCTGGCCACTTCTTACCAAGCCTCATTGGGAATCTCCTCAGGTCGGTGCAGGAGTCAGCACTCCTGAATCAGTCAAACTGGCAGATCCCGCACGGCGGCTGCAACCTCTCGGCCATCTCTCACTGGAGACAAGGCACTTAACTGAAACCTCTGCCAGGGGGTGAACAGACAACTTCATCTCAACAACAAGGATCCTTCTTGTTTGCAGTCATGTGTTATTCCCAGTTACAGATGTGACGTCTTCTTTCAAGGGATCTGTGCGGATATCGATGATATTTGTTCTTGCAACCTCGAAAAGTACAGTGCCCATTAGCACCCACTCCCGGTGGTGTAATTCGTAAAGCGAACCAAATTTGCTTGTAGAGGGAAGAAAAATAATTCTGTTGTGATTCACATTCGCTCCCATTATCTCAGTGGGTTCTGGAGCTATAGGGCACACGATAAGGATAGTTTCTTCCTTAAATGATGCAGCAGGAAAAAGCCGGAGTACACTGAAAGGTTAGCTTACTTCACGCATCAGTAGAGGCCTAAAACAGGGTACAGCAATGGTTTCCAGACTGCTGCGGTGTCTCACCCCAACTGACTTCTTCTAGCAGCACAAGGCTGTGCACACATGACTGCGGCATGTTGCTGAATGACTGATTAGTGGAGGCTGCACAAATACACCATCCTACAGCTGTCTTACATCACACACATGCAGAGCTCCACCGGAAAACATTCATATATAATTGCCTACCGCTGCTTAACGGTTGACATTTTCAGCATTTGTCTTAACGAATACAGGATGATCCTGGAGTTGCATTGCCGGGAGCATGTGCCCTGAAACACCACAGAGACATTTCCACAGTTGTGGGACTGATCTGCACAATGTCAGAGGCTAAACGTTTAGGAAAACTGTTGTGCATTTTACAATCCACAGAATCTTCTATGCAATCCCCACTTTAAAGGGGAGAATGTTGCAGAAAGGTCTGGCAAATGAAGGGTCAACAGTACCCCCAAACTGGCATACATATATCTTTACGTGTTAGGAGTCAACCGATATGTGTTTTTTCAGGGCTGATACCGATTATTACAGACCAAGTAGACAGATAACCGATATTTTGAACCGATATATACGTCTGGTGTAAAAACGAAAATATTAAAATGAAGAATAATAAGGACTCTGACTTTCTTTAAATAGTTTTAAATTATTTTATCAGTTTCGAAAATGACCGATACCGATAACCATAATGCTTATATCAGCACCGATAATCAGTCGACCCCTATTATGCATACTATGTATTTATGTATTTTACGAGCCATTTCCTGACTTGCCATTTCCTCAACAAAGTGGCGACTAGGGGTGGGCAATATGGAAAAAAATTAATATCAGAATTTTTTGACACTACGATATTTCTCCAAAAGCAGATTGTGGAGACATTTTTGTCATCCATGATCAAAAAATGTCATATCGCACACCCCTACTGGCGACTGAAACATTCATGTATATTTGCCCAAAAGTTGCAATTTTCAGGATTTGTCTTAACGAATACAGAATTATCCTGGGGTTGCATGTGCATGAAATACAGCAGAGGCATTTCCATGTTTGCGGAACTGATTTACACAATGTCGCAAGCCAAACATCTGGGAAAAGCACGTTACATACAACCCCCACTTTGAAGTGAGGAATACCGTAGAAACTTCTGGCAAGTGAAGGGTCAACAGTACACCCACGATGGCATACATCTGGCTTATCCGGGTTGCTTCCTGACTTGCCATTTCCTCAACAAATTGGCGACAACGGAAACCGCTACTGACTCAAAAGGCTACGTCTGAGATAAAATGTCGCACCGTTTCATTTGTTATATCACTGGCGTGAATTTACGGCGAGCCGCACTGGGCTAAGTATAAAGTAGGAGGGAGGGGAGAGAGGACGGAGGAGAGGAGACAAGAGGGGTGCTCAGTCTTTCTGCTGCATTATTGAGGATGAGTGTTGGGTTCACTGAGGCATGTCGGCATTCTGAATCATTTACATCCTGCTAATGTCAGCTCTCATCTAGTGCTGCTACGTTCTGCATCCTTTCTTCATTTTTCTACGGAATCTCCACCTCCCTATTTTTACATCTCCCCAGGTCTATCCTCAGTTATTGTAGGAGGTAAAGGATTGTTTCCAATGCTATTCAGAAAGACCCTCCTAGTTAGACTTAAACCAGATGGATACAGACTTGCTGCTACTTTAAAGATCACACTGGACTGCTATAAATAGTATCAACACAAAAAAACAAAAAAAAACATACCAAACATTCTTCTCAATCTTCACCTCTACGGGTATTCTGTAATGGGCACAAAAGTGTCTTTACATGAACATGCCTGTTTTGTAAACTCTCCCGACACCCCAAAGCAGCAGAGATCTTAAACTTTTATAGCACAGTATTTACAATTAGACAACACCAGCCTTAATGGAATCTAGTCTGCCATTAAATGTTAAATCAGTCAGTCATGAAATTAAAACAGGAGAACACATGGGGGGGGACAGGAAGATGCAACATTACCACCTCCACTCTGTTCGCAGGGAAACACAAGAGAAGCCTTGCTTTAAATGAGGCAAAACCAGTTTGAAATGATAATCACTGTCTCTTTATGTTGTTGCAGGATGCAGATAAGCAAACGCTGTTTTTACGTATCAGGGGGTCAACCGACAGGTGTTTTTCAGGGCCGATGCGATACAGTTATTACAGATCAAGTAAACCGGCAACCGATATTTTGAACTAGGGAATCTGCCGATAATGGATTTAAATGTACATATCGCCATTGGCATGGTATGAAAAATTATGCCGATAAGAGGAATAATTCACATGTGCTCAGGGTGTGCTAGCGTTTAGATCATGTCAGTAGTGTGGCTCAATGAAGCAAAGTTTTGCCTGAATGATGATTTGATTCACTGTTTTAGATTGCTTCATTTAATCTGAGAATGCACATACAGAATGACGTGATCGGTGTGTGATAGAGTAAACGGTAATGGCACGTGGAGTGGCCCATTTGGTAAGGAGTTTAAATTCCGTAGAGGGCGCTATTGGCCTACTTGTAATAAAATGAAAGAAAAATACACAAATACCATTTAGACTGTTTCAGATTAAATAAAGCAGTAAATTATGTTATAAAATCGTGAGTATGTGAAGGTCAGAAGCTATAGCTAACATGAAATAAAAATGTAAAGACAAACATGACACTTGTACATTAAATACTTTTATACATACTGACAATGTATAATGTTAAATTTTTTTAAACAAATTGTGAACATTTTTAGAATTTTTGCAACTCTTTTGCGTTAGACCGTCTACTAATGTTTAATCTTAAAATAAAATATTAAGGTTACCACTGCATTTTTCAGAAAAAAAAAAAAAAAAAAAAAACGATTGATATAGTTTATTTATAGTTATTTTCAAAGCTTCAATATACTGTCATTATAAAAGAACTTCATTATGGTTTATTCAATTCTAACAAATAAGTTAAAAACTATCCAAAATTTGCTTATAATTTCCACACATGAGAGACTTGGTGTTGTTTCCAAACAAAACAAAATACTTCGGTATTGGCTATCGGCCAGAATGAGTTGAAAAATATTGGTATGTCGGATATCGGCAATATCGTGCAACCCCATTTTGAACCGATATATGACTGGTGTAAAAATTAAAATTTATGTAAAAATTAAGAATAACAAGGGCTCTGACAAAAACGTCCTTTAAATGCTTTTAAATTGTTTTTTTAATCAGCAAATCAGTTTTGAAAATGACCGACACCGATAACCATAAAAATGCTTATATCGACCAGACCAATAACCCCTATAATGTATGCTATGCATTTATATACGTGTATTTGAGATTGACGAGTAACTCAATTAAGATTCTGCCTATGTAGTTAAGAACTCTTCATAGCTGTGATGTCACAACCTCAAGCTAATTAAGAAATGACCTACCTACATTCATGTTTATTTATTATTTAGCTACTTTGCTCGGGCTGCTGAAAAACAGTATGAACTACTCAGGTTATTCAATCAGACTTCATTTACATATGTAAGTCTTAAAGGTGAAACAACAGCCCATTTAATTGAAAAAGGTCATGGAGAAGGTGGAAATCGGTCATGTGACACTGCAGTACTGCAGTACCTTGACAAACATCATAATGGACTGCAGAAGAGTGGATACTAACAGTTTACAATAAGCTCAATGTTAATTTATAAACATTTTATAATTCATGTTTGTTCACAATACACTGGCTAATGTTAATGTATACAACTTGAAATGTTAAAATGTATTAGTATATATAAAAAACAACATTAAGATACCTCATGATACCTAATGCATTAAGTATTGTTAACAAATAAAAAAAAAAAAAAAACTTTTTACAAGTGTTTACACCTTAAATATACAAATATAAAACTTTATATAAGTCTAACTTCTGCATAAATCTAAAGTTTCTGTTGGTGAACTAAGGATGGGTTTCCAGTTTGAGGCTCTATGGCAGTTGAAAAGCACCAGTGCTATTTTCTCAGGAGACTGCAATGTTTTTTTACAAGATCTTTGTGAGTTTGAGTGCAGAATTCCAGTGCTTTAGACCAAACTTCTGTGAGAGAATCCCTGCCAATATTATTGAGTTTGACTGTTTGCATGCACGCAAGCAAACCAAGCTGTCAAAAGCTGCTCCTGACGCTTCCAAATTCTAAAAACGGGTCATGATGTGTCAGGAGTGTATTCAGACCACTGAAAAATGACTTTTACTGGAATTTCACAAAGACAGAGTGCTAGAGAGAGTTCATAGAAAGAGTTTATAGATGACTTTCTGTGCACTGTGCAATCTATGACAACAAAGACTAATTTAAGGGAACATTCATTCCATTCAGTGAAGTTATTGTCTTAAAATTGTTTAAAAACAGAAAAAAACAACTTAGTACTATCACCTGTTTCAGAAAGAGAAAAACAAACCTTTGCTCTGCCTCAACAGATCTTGTACTAAATCCAGGTATTTGTGTTGAGAAATATACTCCAAGACTGTATTTATGAAAAGATGCTTCCTCATATCTTGCCATTGCATTTAGCACTGTCACATTCAGCTGCCAGAACACAATTAACTATTGATTAATCATGAATACAAAATGAACTCAGTAATGATATTCTCACCAAATGATTTTATAAATCACTAAAGAAAAACTACTGCAACTAGAAAGAGACTCAATCTGTTTTTGGAGTCAATGTGTATGTTCACTTAAAGTATAGACAGACAGATAACAAGGGATTCTTTCATTCTAATCTATCAAAAGCAACACTCAATGTCCCTTACATTATTATTTTCAGCTGCAAAGTGCTTTTTCAAAGAACATCTAAGAACTGTACAGTGGCACCAAAATAGCAGCATTATAAATAGGACTAATAAAACATTTACCGGGTGATTATGCAAGTATGAGTGCATATATAAATATAGAACCAAAAACACACTGTACAATAAAAGAAGAAAATTATAACATTTCTCTGTATCAGTTTAAACAGTCTTCGAATAGTGTAGGGTCTTTTTCCACACAGACAAGCACAGTAAGTATCAGCTATCACCTGATTTCATCTGTAAACCTTCACATCATGTGCTTTCAGAAAACAAGCACGTCTGAGGCCGTGTACAATGACAAAGAGCGAGAGAGAAAGCCGCTTACCTCTTCGGCTGTCCATGACGTACGTCTCAATAATGGCACTCTTTTTACAGATGTCATCAGCCATTGAGGCGCAGCTGACCTCCAAGTGTTTCACCTGAATGGAGAGCACAAAGATACGATCTGCAATAAACTGCCACACACCACAATCACACAAAAGTGTGATAAACCTGATATGGAAACACAAAGGTGTGGACACTATGATCACTGCCACTGTAATTGGCTTTAGCTTTGGAAAATGCTCTTTAAATTCAGTCAATATCACAGGACATTCATTTATCACTGGTCAACCAAACTTTTAAACCAAACATTAAAGACTAACGTTTCAGAAGTTTGGAGTCTTTATTTTTTAATGGTTTTGAAAGAACTCTCTGCTGCTCATCAAAGCTTCATTTACTTGATTAAAAATACAGTAAAAACAGTAAAATTGTGAAATATTATTACAATTTAATATTATTACGATTTTTTTTTTGGGTGGGTGGGGGGGGGGCGTTTTCTGCATTTTTTTTTAGATAGGACAACGAATGGTGCAAACAGTTTGAAAATAAAGACGCTAAATAAAAGATTTACATTGCAGTTGATGAATAAAAGTATTTACTCCTTTAAAATAAAAAAAAGTCAGACTGTGACCAAACTTGAAAATAAATACCAAATAAAATAAATAATAAAAATAAATAAAATAAATGTGACCAAATAAATAAATAAAGTTTAATTTTTTTTATTATAGTGCTTTTTTATTATAGTGTAACAAAATATACAATAAACAATACATCACACCTCGTAGTGCATATAAAAATAAATACATAATTTATTATAAATTATAGAAATATATTATATTAATAACTCATTTAAATTAATTTAATGTTAATTTAACCTTTAACTGTCACTCTCATTTTAGAACACAGACATAAAAATGCACTATCCAGACTTATATTTTTATAATTCATGAACGAAAATATTTTGTAATATGATTTTAATGTACATTTTCTGTGGTAATGCAATGTCAGATTTTAAAATGCCTTTCAAAGGATGAATTTTGAGATTTTAAGTTTTGAACTAATATATAATTTCTTATGATTTCTAAAACGTAATAGGGGAAAAGGCAATGAAGAAAGTCTTTTGTGACAAAAAGTGATTTGTGACCCTGGACCACAAAACCAGACATAAGTAGCACAGGTATATTTGTAGCAATAGCCAAAAATACATTGCATGGGTCAAAATTATTGATTTTTTTTTAGGTCATTAGGATATAAAGTGAAGATCATGTTCCATGAAGATATTTTGTAAATTTCCTACCGTAAATATATCAAAACAGAATTTTTGTTTAATAATATGCATTGCTGAGAACTTCATTTGGACAACTTTAAAGGCGATTTTCTCACTATTTAGATTTTTTGTACACTCAGATTCCAGATTTTCAAATAGTTGTATCCAAATATTGTTCTAACCTAACAAACCATACATCAATGGAAAGCTGGTGTTGTGGTCCAGGGTCACATTTATGAAATAACACGTTTAATGTGACTGGCACTGAAATGTCTGAGCTAACAGTATTACGTCTCTTTGAAGCAGAAAGGGTGATGTAACTTGTCAAAGCCCCAACTACATATTTCCATTCCAATAGTTACTAACCAAGACCAATCGATTAAAATGTGAAAACATCAATAGCTGCATGCATATTTCATGATTCAAAGACACAATTCAGCACTTACAGCCCCCTATGGAGCACACAGCAGAACTGCCCGGGAGAAGGCTTGGTGCAGTACTGCAAACCTGGGCTGTTCCACGAGAGTTCAACCTCTCCTAGTAACATGAGACTATAATGATAGGTTAAAACATCATACAGTACCTTCTCCTCCAGCATCCACTTCTCCTGCTGGACCTCGGCGAGTCTCTGGAAGAGCTCACTGACCTCGTCGTCCGAAAGGTCAGCAGGACGCTGGGACTGAGGGCTGCTGGTGTTGGACTGTGGAAAGAGAAACAAAACTTCACTGAAAAACATCTTTTTTACTTAAAGATATGCTGAAAAGACCAGCTTAGACCAGTGTGAATATTTCAGCTGCTGTTGTCCACACAATCGAAGACTAAAACAACATTCACTGTAAGTTCTTGTAATATGTTCCACAGAAGATACAAAGTCAGTAGTGTTTTTATGTCATCTAAAAATATAAAATATCATTTTGGATAATTGAAATAAAGCTGATTTTCAGTGCAGGATGTCATACTGCTCAGGCCCCACCCACAACCGCTTATGGACTGTCCCGTATTAGCATATTACCACCCTCAACCAGTTATACACTGTCCTCTATTTTCTCTGTGCTCGAGCAGCTGTAGCAACGTCTTGTAAACAGTGGTTTAGTTTTGTTTTTGACTGTAATGCGCAACTGAATACGCAAAAAAACAGAAGAGGGGGTGGGGTGAGCAGAGCTCATTATCATTTAAAGAGACATGAACCAAAATGTTTTTGACACAATAAAAAGGGTGTTTTACACAAACATTGAGGAATTTTAACAAAAGTATGTTGCAGACATTTCACTAAGACCCTAAAGATTCAAAACAACTTCAAAAAAAATAAGCATCCGATGTCCCTTTTAAAACTTACACAGAAATTAGTAATAATGACAAAACAAAATGAAACAAATTTAAGTATGAAAGCTAAAAGTAGCATTAATATACTGAAAGTATTATATTCGCAATGTGTTTGGAAAATGTCAGAATCGATGCTGAACAATTTCTCGATTTGCGTTGTCCCATCCCTAATTATTCATTATTTCGATTCGTCAAATGGCTGATTCATTCAGGAATGAAGTAAATGGTTCTCTTTATGAATAGGCCTTTGAATCATTGATTCACACACATCATTCAAAACGTGGATTCATTCAGAAAATAAACACTGCTGTGTTGGTCGGAGACACACAACAATTCTGCTATGACTTTAAAGGTAATATGTTCTCTGCAAAACTAAAAACACGTAATATTGTGTTTAAAATATAACACAATATCAACTTCTTATTTACTGAACTGTTGTATAAAATCACATTTAAGCTTGTGATAGATCAAGAGTTGTTGCCCTGCATAATATTTGTCAACAGTCAACTGTATGAAATATAAGATGATGTACAAGTCAGGGGGCGGGCCCAGCTAAAACCGATCAAAAACTAAAAATAAAAGCTTATTAAAAATATCAATAAATACTTCAATAGTTTACAAATAATACTAAAATAACACTAACAGTCTTGCAGGTTTAGAACAAGATTAGGGTAAGTATGTTCATTGTAGAACATTTTATTTACATTTTCATTTTTGAATGAACTATCCCTTTAAAACTGTCTGTAATCTAACAGTGTCTTTCAACGTCACATGAAAGTCATAGGAAGGAATTCCATCAGCCATATGTGCGTGGTGGTCCTATTTTGTCACTTAGTTTGTTTCAGGGCATTTCAAGGAGCTGGAAACGATCCAATCAAATGAAAGTCGACTCATCCCAGAGACTCTCGCCGTCCCCTGTGTGTACTATTTCCATCCCATGAGTCTCATTTTCCCTCTAGCTTAAAAAAAATGAACTTCCCTTACTGAAGGTTGATGACATTTCACCTTAAACATATCTCAGACATGCCTGTTATGCATTATATTTCAAACTGATGCCATAAAATGGGAGCCTGCGTTTTAATATATGGAAATTTATGATTGAGGCATCATTCATGATTTACAAGTTGCACTGTGAATTTTTAAACTTCCTACATCTAGCAATCAGCAATAATTATTAAATGTACTTCAAAGTTTCTTCATCACCAAACCAAACTCGCGTCCCTCAAGATAGTCCAGCATGTCACAACAACCATTATTCTCTCCCCTGTTTCTTCACAGGCACAGTATATTTATGGAATTTACACTGTTCGGGAGTTTATTAATAGCTTCTGGAGAACGGAAAAGCTCCTGGGAGCCGTAGAAAAAGAAGCGTCAACTGCGGCGACAGTTTTTGCAAGGGTCGTTGGCCCTCAGTGGGCGGCTCTACCTTACTGGTGCTGGGAGCCGAAGCCCCGTCTTTCATGATCTCTCTGTAGCTGAAGGAGGAGATGCTACTGCTGTCGCCCGTCTGCTGCGTACGGCTCGGTGAACTGATCTCAGACAACACCAGCTCCTCCAGACCTGCAAGTACATACATGAAGCAAAAACAGGAATATTTTAAGAGAATAAATCACTAAGCGCTGTAGGTGAGCTAGAAAATGACAATGGGTTAAGACAACTTAACTCAGTATGTTTAAGCATACTACTTTGCTGTCAGAACAAGCATTTATGCAGAATGGAAACACCAGCATAATTTTCACACATGTACTGACATAAAAGCATAAGAAATAAGTTATGCACTGAGAAAAACTGGTCACAAGTACACTAAACAGCAGACGCATATGACAGTTTGACAAGACACTTTAAACTATGTTAAGGAGTTATTTTAAAGCACTTAAAGCGATAGTTCACCCAAAAATAAAAATTCTGTCATTAATTACTCACCCTCATGTCATTCCAAACTCATAAGAACTTTATCTTCAGAACACAAATTAAGATATTTTTGATAAAATCCGAGAGCTTTCAACAATTTCCTCTCTTCCGTGTCAGTCTCCACCACCATGTCACCAAAAATATCTTACTTTGTGTTCTGAAGATGAACGAAAGTCTTGAGGGTTTGGAACAACATGAGGGTGAGTAATTAATGACAGAATTTAATATTAGGCACATCTCATGTTTAGGACAACTTTTATTGTGCTTATTTCCTGCAGCAGCTCACTCTACGTCCTTTATTATGTTCCAGAAGCTTTTACAGCATCAAAGCATGTTGACATGAACGGTATTGTCTCATTTAATATCTTGTTAGAAAATACAGTCGATATTTCAGCCAGTCAAACTTGATAGAAAATAGCAGTTTACAGAAACGGGCAACTGCTATTATAATCAACATCTAGTCAATGCAAGGCAATTATTAGTAGGCAGCAATATCAGGTCACTACAGTCTACAGAGAATAAGTACGTAGGTCAACAAACAGGTAAACACTACTGAGTAATCTACACTAGCACTAAGCATGCTAATATACAGGCCATTTAGCAGAACGTCATCCATTAATACCTGCACTCACAGTCAGAGAGTCTACAAGGTAAACAGATCACAAAAGTTAGACGCCATCGATTTTGTGTAACACTTAGTTGCATTGAATACACTAACGTTCAAAAGTTCAGGGTCAGTAAAATTAAAACTTCTATTCAGCAAGGACAAATTAAATGGATCATAAATGTCAGGAAAAGACATTTAGAATATTCAAATAAATGCTGTTGATTTTGTGGTTTCCACAAAAATATTGAACAGCACTGTTTTCAACATTGATTGTGAGAAATGTTTCTTAATCAGCATATTAGAATGATTTCTAAAGGATCATGTGACACTAAAGATTAGAGTAATGATGCTGAAATCTCTGCTTTGCATCACAGGAATAAATTACATTTTAAAATATGTTCAAACAGAAAACAGTTTTTTGTTTATTGTAATAACATTTCACATTTATATTGATTTTACTGCACTTTTTAATCAAATAAATGCAGCCTTGGTGAACATAAGAAACTTCTTTCAAAAACATTTAAAAATTAAGGCCGCAAGCAGTGTTGAAAGGGCCCTCGCACCCGGGCTCTCCACCACCCTTTGGAAAACAGGAAAACAGCGAATGGTGGGTAATATGCATTTAAAGGAACACTCCACTTTTTTTTGAAAATAGGCTCATTTTCCAACTTCCCTAGTGTTAAACAGTTGAGTTTTACCGTGTTCGAATCCATTCAGCCGATCTCCGGGTCTGGCGGTAGCACTTTTAGCATAGCTTAGCATAGATCATTGAACCTGATTAGAACGTTGACCAAAGAGTTTCAATATTTTTCCTATTTAAAACTTGACTCTTCTGTAGTTACATCGTGTACCAAGACTGACAGAAAATGAAAAGTTGCGATTTTCTAGGCTGATATGGCTAGGAACTCTACTCTCATTCAGGTATAATAATCAAGGAATTTTGCTGCCGTACCATGGGTGCAGCAGGCACAATGATATTACGCAGCGCCTGTTGCACCCATGATACAGCAGCAAAGTTTCTTGATGCATATCAGCTTAGAAAATCACAACTTTTCATTTTCCATCGGTCTTAGTACACAATGTAACTACAGAAGAGTCAAGCTTTAAATAGGAAAAATATCGAAACTCTTTGGTCATTTTTGAACGAGATGCCACCGGTCTAATCAGATTCAATGATCAATGCTAAGCTATGCTAAAAGTGCTACCGCCAGACCCTGAGATCGGCTGAATGGATTTGAAAACGGTAAAACTCAACAGTTTAACAGTTTAGGGGAGTTGGAAAATGAGGCCATTTTCAAAAAAAGTGGAGTGTTCCTTTAAAGTGGTAAATACAGAAGGAATATGTCAAAGTCATTTATATGTGCCAAACAACCTGCTGCCATCTGGTGGCGCTAAGACTATAACCAGTGTTGGGGGTAACGCGTTACAAGTAACGCAAGTTACGTAATATTATTACTTTTTCCAAGTAACTAGTAAAGTAACGCGTTACTTTTTAATTGACAAGAAAATATCTGAGTTATTTTCAAATAAGTAATACCAGTTACTTTTCCCCCCATTTATTGATTAAAAGCTCTCCTGTGCCCATGTTGAGAGAAATCAGGAGTAAGATGTTAGTTCTAGAATAAATATAAACGTGCATTAATTCATCTCACTCACAAAAAACAGATTCAGTATTCCTCAAAATTAATAAAAACATATATGACGAAAATACAAAATATGACGCAAACCTGCAATAATTAAATATGTTAAATAATACAAATATGTATGTTTTTGCTGCCGACCTTCAATGATCCAATTCAACCATACTAATAAGCAAAAATTACTCAAGATAATCTAACATTTGTTCTCCATTTTTTATTGCTGAAGAGTTGATATTTTTTCTTCTGCGGTCTACTGGACATGTGAATTTACTTTTCTCAAAGCCTGAGGCTTTTGGTGTGAAAAGGCTTTTACATTTGCCAAAAATAGAACTTTTTATATTGAAAACAAACAAGCAAGCCCTACCCAGATTTAAAAAGTAACGCAAAAGTAAAGTAACGCATTACTTTCCATAAAAAGTAACTAAGTAACGTAATTAGTTACTTTTTTAGGGAGTAACTCAATATTGTAATGCATTACTTTTAAAAGTAACTTTCCCCAACACTGACTATAACTGCATATTGGCATGTAGATGTCTTTAGGCCAGCACTTTCATCAAACATATGAAGTTTGGTGCAGACTGAACATGGTATGTTTGGGTTAGTGCAAAGCATGACATATCCTGTTGCCAACAGGTGGCGCTATGATTAACTGAATATTGGCCTTTAGATGTGCTCCGACCAGGACTCATACCAAACAAGGTAAGTTTGGTGCAGATTGGACATTGCATGTTTTAGTTAGTGTAAAACAAGTCATTTCCTGTTGCCAGCAGATGGTGTTATGATTATAACGGAACATTGGCCTTTAGACGTGTTCAGGACAGGACTCTTATCGAACGTGTGCATTTTGGTGCAGATCGGACATTGTACATAACACCTATTCTCATGAGGAAACATCAAACTTCGTCAAGCTGCCCCGGAGACACTCTTTAACCAAAACTCAAGGTCTTCGCAATTTAATGTCACAAAGGGGTTTAGATTACACTGGCCAAATTTGGTGTTGATCTGTTTAAATCTCTAGGAGGAGTTTGTTAAAATACAACACCTGAAATTGGCAAAAACTTCAAAGAAAATTCAAAATAATAGACTTCCTGTTGGGTTTCGGACTTCGTACCAGGGGACTTTTTTGTAGATATCGGTGTGTTAAATGTGTTTACCGAATATCGTACATGTATGTGAAACAGCTTGAGGGGCACATGATTGAAATTTTATAGGTGGCGAGATCAACCCATTTTGCCACACCCACTTCTGAAACCCATACAAAATGTAAATTTTCATCACTTTTGGCATGTGTGCAAAGTTTCATGACTTTGAGCATGTTTAGGCCCTCAGAAATGCGATTCATTTGGGAGAAGAAGAGGAAGAATCTGAGCAATTCCAGTAGTGTCCTCGTACCACTGGTGCTCGAGCCCTAAAAATCTTACTGACCCCAAACTTTTGAATGGTAATGCATATATAAGCTCTGTTCCAAAAATGACTAAGTTCCCTACCTGAACTGCATTTTAAGGCAAGGCTGTATCAAAAGAAAAGTTCTGAGATAACTTGGTTTACAGACTGCATAAAACTTGAGGAAAAAAATTCAATAACATGTAATAAATAATATTACTGTTATACTATTCAATACCAAATACTATGCATACAGTATGACATTGTTAGCTTAGCACCATGCTAAATCATGGTCAATTAGAATCAACTGTGGAGTTTCCTTTTCCGTTGGGATGCTGCCTTAGTTTAGCTACTAGGTATTGGAACAGTGCTAAAAATGCTGCTTTTAAAAAATGAAAATTATAAATACAACAACAATAAAGTCTAAATGTATACCCCCCCCCCCCCCCCCCCCCCCACACACACAGATTGGGGCAGTGAACCAAAACACATGCTGAAATCTTTTTGAGAAAGTGTGTGTTTGTGAGTGAGTGAGCGTGGACTTTCAAACCCTCTTGGACATTTGACAAAGATAAAGCTTCCTACTTTAAAATGTCTGATTCTAAACTTTCTGTAGAGCAACCATTAAACATTTAGTATACTTTAAATTATAAATGGCTCAAAAAAGGAGTGCCCTGGCACTGCCAACAACCTACAGAGAGCAAATGCACATATGCATGGATCTGTAGCACATTTTTAGAGGGGCTCCATCAAATATTTACACCCACCTCTCCCTCGTTGTTGTGTGTGGGGTCCGTCCCCACAGGAGTTACAGTTTTTAAGGAACATACAAATGAATGCACCCAAAAAAAGTTTCTATTAGGTTGGGACACCATGTATTGATTTTGCCAGTGTTCGACCATTGGACTTTGAAGTCACCTATGTGGTTTAAACATTAAAATTTGATTATAAACACCACGGGGCAAAGGTATTATGTCTTGTGTTCATGTCCTGTCAAAAGTACAAGTTTCCAAGCAGTGAAACCCTAAGCAGTCAAAACTACTTTATAGACATTTTCTGTGACATCAACGTGTATTGTGAAAAGCACTATACAAATAAAATTTACTTGATGTCATATAAACAGTCAAAGAGCAGCTAAACTCACAATTCATTTGACTTTTTTTCAAATGGTATGTTCAATGAGGAAAAGAAATGGGGCGAGAGAATGCAATTTATCGGATTGTGAAAGTGAGCCAAAAATCTCAATGATATGAAATACCACAGTAATGTGAAAAAAAACTACATTAATGTAATTTGCCTTCTTGGAAAAACTATTTATAGCCAATGAGCCGATGCAGGAAAGTGAACTGCTCAACATCCCACAGGAACCTGATGCAAGAATAAAGCGGATGGGCTCTTTGGAATTCACTTCAGGTGGTAAGAACACGCTTCGGGTTTGTCTCATTTGTAGCGATTTGCAGTGGAGGGCGGAGCCGCCCTCATCTGCTGCCTTATTTATGCACAGCCCCACATATTTACATACCTGCTTTAAATTTTTCATTCACGCCACCCTTGTGCGTTGAAACGGCGACAACTGGGCCTAGTTTAAATCATCTGAGAGGGCGGTTGACAGCTCTAAAAAGCCCTATTCCATGTACCTACAAATGCTTTATATGATGATGAAAGGGTATGTCTCAAAAACTTAAGAATGACATGTAAAGATGAAGAAAATGTTCACCTGTGCGGGTCTTAGTGTTGGTTAGGATTTCCTGCAGCCGCTCCTGGAGTTTATCGGCCCTTTTTCTCTCCAGATGGAGCTGCCTCTTCAAGTCTTTCAGCTGCAGACATAACATGACAAGCATTTTTTTGACATCTGATGGACATTTAGTTGCCTATAAACCAGTATATACAGTGGCCCCAAAAGTATTTAGACACTTAAAGTGATAGTTCACCCAAAAATGAAAATCCTGTCTTTAATTATTCACCCTGACATTGTTCCAAGACCTTTATTCATCTTCAGAACATAATATTAAGATATTTTTGATGAAATACGACAGCTTTCTGATCCTGCATAGACAGCAAGACAACTAACATGTTCAAGGCCCAGAAAGGTAGTAAGAGCATTGTTAAAATAGTCCATGTGACATCAGTGGTTCTACTGTACCTTTATGAAGCTACGAGCAGACTTTCTGTTGCATTGCTGTCTATACAGGATCATACATCTTTCAGATTTCATCAAAAATATCTTAATTTGTGTTCAGAAGACAAAAGTGTTACGGGTTTGGAATTACATGAGGGTGAGTAATTAATAAGAGAATTTTCATTTTTGAGTGAACAATCCATGTAAGTGTGGCTTAACGGGATAGTTCACTCAAAAATGAAAATTCTGTCATCATTTACGTCACTCAAGCTGTTTTAAACCTGTATGAGTTACGCTGAACACAAGATATTTTGAAGAATATGGGTAAACAAACAGCTAATAATCCCTACTGACTTCCACAGTATGGAAAAAAACTACTGTGGAAGTCGATGGGGACAGTCAGCTGTTTGGTTACCATATTTTTCAAAATATCTTCTATTATGTTCAACTTTTATTGGGACGAGCAAGATTGTTTAAGTGAGCAGCTACAGTACTTCAGACTGCGTCGTTGTGCTCCGCCATCTCACAATATTGAAGGAGAACTCCACTTCCAGAACAACAATTCATAAATAATTTACTCACCCTCTTGTCATCCAGAATGGTTGTCGTTCTGTCTTCAGTCGTGAAGAAATTATGGTTTTTGAGAAAAATATTTCAGGATTTTTCTCCATGTAATGGACTTCATTGGTGCCCCGACTTCCAAAAAGTAGTTTAAATGCAGCTTCAAAAGGCTTTGAATGATCCCAGCCAAGGAAGAAGGGTCTTATCTAGCAAAACGATTGGTCATTTTTAAAAAATTTTTGGAAAATAAAAATTAATTTTACTTTTTAAGCACAAAAGCTTGTGTAGCACAGGCTCTGGGATGTGGAAGTGCAAGTAAGAAAGTGCAAGTAAGTCAAACGGTGTTTACAAACAAAAAGGTACAACAATGTCGGACGATGGAGTTTTTCGTCATTCTCTACCTTTTTGAGCCGGAGTACACAGACAATGAACTCAGACATGATTCGTAGTAGTGATGGGAAGTTCGGATCATTTTACCGACCTTTAAGTCTCGTTCAGCAAAATGAACAAATCTTTTTTTGAGTCATTTTGTTCATTTTGTTTATTTTAGCAAAATATAATTAAAATGGCACGTGTTACTTCCCTAACACATCTACTGCTTACACAAACGTTGATACAATTCTTTGTTTACCTGGGTCTTTAGTCTATGATTAGCTCACCTCACCTCTTATCTGACAAGTTTTCGGGTTTGAGTCGTTCAGTCATCACGTGACAGCCCCATAAGATGAACGAACAACTCAAAAAACCCGAAGACTCGAAACAGGTGAACTAATTCCAGTACAGAACCTAAAAGGATGTTGCGCATGCGCGACTGAACGAATCACTCCCCGAGATGACTCGTTCTTCCCGAGTCACATTAAAGATTTGTTTAGAACGACCCATCACTAATTCGCAGCATCGTGGACGCGCATCCCAGAGCCAGTGCTACACAAGCTTTTGTGCTTAAAAAGTATACAAATTTTTATTTAAAAAAAAAATAAGATAAGACCCTTCTTCCTCGGCTTGGATCATTTAGCGCCCTTTAAAGCTGCATTTAAACTGCATTTTGGAAGTTCAAAATCGGGGCACCAATAAAGTCCATTACATGGAGAAAAATCCTGAAATGTTTTCCTCATAAACCATAATTTCTTTACAACTGATGAAAGAAAGACATGAACATCTAGGATGAAAAGGGGGTGAGTAAATTATTTGTAAATTGTTGTGTAAATTGGAAGTGGAGTTCTCCTTTAAAAAATTTATAAATAAATAAACTTTGCATGCCGTAGTTTACACAGGACTGGCAGAGAATGTGCATTGATACACCTTTATTAAATACGTTACGTGGTTTACTGTTTTTGTGGTGTTAAGGGAAAGCAACTCAGCAGCGTGTTCTTAACATCAGAGGAAGACACAGTCATTTCTGCTTGCTGCAATAAATCACAATTTTTTTGCACTAAACAAGTGAATTTTGGCAAGATATATTTTTAGAGATGATGGACAAGATGTCATAGAATAATCATTTAATGAAAACCTAATTTTGACAAAATTTAAAAAAATGACATTCAACCTATTTTTCGAATATTCGACAGGTTTTCCCAGATCGTATCACATATACACACACATATATGCCGACAACATCAACTAATTTTGCCGCAGTAGCACTACAAAAGCCTTTTGTTTTTGTCGAAAGGAGAAAAAAAAAAAAAAAAGGGAAGATATATGAAATTTCATCCATTTTGTGGCCAAAATCGCTTGAAGTAGGAGGGAACTTCCCAGAGGGACTACATTTGTAACCTAATAAACAGTTTGACTAATAAACAACACCATAGAAAAACTATAACCAAAACTTTACTGAGCTTAAGTATGGACAGCTTGAAGCTGGAAACACACACAAACACACACACACTGACAATCAATGAACTGTCAAAGGAGATTCTATTGATGAAACAGCTCCAGCATTAATGAAAGCTGATCGACCCTTGTCAATGGGAGGTCTGGTTTCAGGTTTGTAGGGCAGAGAGGTGTCCTGCCCATCGCCTGGGACTATTTTAATTCACTTTCTGGGAAATGGAGAGAGGGAAAGCCCTGACTCATCTCTTTTTCTCCGGGCTGGATTGCCTACTTACCGCTGAACTACCTTTTTTCTCCAGGATTCTCTGTCCATCCACCGTATCTTTAATTTCCTGAAATAAACACACAACGGTCATTGTAGTTTACAGAATCCATCTTTATTATAAATCTATTGTCAAATTATTACTTTTCAGTTTAGTTTGAAATGTTTCATAGAGTTACAGTTTAGTCGCTTTCATTTTTACATATTTTAGACAATAAAAAGATGGCACATATAAAGAATATAAAACAACACAAATGCATTTACAGTAAAACTTATATTGCAAAAAATAAACATTATGCAATTCTTGTTTTTAATATTTCATATTTATTATTTAAAACCATTTAATTATGGATATATACTACTGCTCAAAAGTTTAGGTTCAGTAAGATAGTCTCATATGCTCAAATCAGCATTTTTTGATCAAAAATAACTTCAAAAACAGTAATATTTAGAAATGTTATTATAATTTAAAATAACTATTTTCCATTTTTAATATATTTTTAAAATGTAACTTATTCCAGTGATGCAAAGCTGAATTTTTAGCATCACTGCTCCAGTCTTCAATGCCACATGATCCTTCATAAATCAATCTAATATAAGAAACCTTTCTTATTATTGAAAAAAGTATACATATATATATATATATATATATATATATATATATATATATATATATACACACATATATATATATATATATATATATATATATATACACACATATATATACACACACATATATATACACACACACACATATACATAATATAAAATTATACAAATCGTTTTACTCAATTGAATGCACCCTTGCTGAATAAAAGTACAAAAAATTTTTTTAAAAAAATCTTGACCCCCAAAAAGTGGTGTAGTGTATGATATAGTCTATGATGCTTTAAATCTTTGTATTAGTATACAGTAAGAATTATGACACAAATAAAATAAAATAAATAAAAAAACATCCTAAAAATATTCAGATCAGATGAGGAAACACCAATTTTGCAGCTCTGCAAACTGAACATCACCCAGGAGCTGCTGGCAGCAGATGCTTACACAAAGAACAATCTCATCCTACTGTTGAGTCATGCCTCGTTCTTGAGTCACATTTGAAATTACTGGTGAGCTCCAGCGATCACACCCCCATAATATCTTCCATCTGAGTCGTGCCTTATTTAGCATCTTAAAAACACATGGTTCTCATCACGCTGAGGAACAAACGCTCCAGCAGAGCCACTAGGAGATCGGCAGAGCGTTACAAAAGAATACATTCTGTTCACACACCTGTTTGAGTTTGCTGATGGTGTTGTTGAGTTCTTCTCTCTCTTTCTGCATCTCCGTCACTTGCTGTCTGACTGCCTCCACCTCTGCAGCTTTACTCTGAGAAACGGTGAGATAATGCATTCATTCATTCAATTGCACTGTGGATGAGTACTGGACAGAATGAACAGGGCTCTACAGTGCGACCATTTCAGTCGCATTTGCGACTGAATACTACTACATGCGACTATGAAAAAATATTTAGGAGCACCAGAGCGGCTGACTCGATCAGCATATGTGTGTTTACGCTGAGGGGAGCTTCAAAGGTTTCCACGCGTTTTTGCAATGTTAAGTAATGCATCACAGACATATCTCACAAATCCTTTCATAAACAAAGTGTAGAGAGATTGTAAATAAAAGATTGATTGTGCAGTGTAGAGAGCTTCACGGATTGAAATGGAACTTTGTGAGATCGCGATCACTTACAAGATAAGTGACAGCTTTTAATGATTTCTAAGAGAGTTTGTAAATGAGATATTGATTTAATACAACAGTTCAATAAACAAGAAGTTAATATTAAGTGACTCGTATTGTCTGACTATAACACTATTGCCGGATTTTGTTTGAAACAAGTCACAACTTAGCCGCTGTACATTTCCATTCAGTTTTGAATGAACGTGCGTTTTTAAAGGAGTCAGTGATTAAATTCTCCATTCATTTCCAGTCACTTGCTTTATTCCTGAATGAGTCAGCCGTTTGAACGAATCAAATGAATAAATGATTCCGTAATTAAATCAGTGACTTGCCGCAACCTACTGGCAGATTTTGTTACATTTTTAAAGTGTCTTTTCAGTTATTTACATCATTTAAAATTTCTATACTCAAAATGTTATGTTTAAAACAATCTCAAAATGAGTTTATGAATTTGATTGCACTCATGCCACCTCTAAGCTTCATTAAACATGAAAATACATGTTAATACTGATTTCATTTGATTGGTAACTAATTCTTATTCTACTTGTTCTTATTCTGTTGTTTTAATTCAAAATTTTTAAAAACATTTGATATAAAAGATGACATACATTCAATAAAGTTAGAAAAATGCCATTACGAAGGTAAAAACATAATTCCCCTGTAAATCACTAAAGAATTCAAATATCACCTCGTAATGGAAAGGATAATTTTTGATCCGATTTTTTGATTATTGGTTAGAACAGTGCTCCTAAAATTTTGACTGTGCTCGTAAATTTAAGTTAGGATCAGAAGAGCTATGGGCACAATTGGCTATTTTTTATTCAATGGCTAAGTTGACTCTTTTTTTTTTCCCCTCTCCAACCATTTTGTGCTTTGTTAAACTAAAACTAAAATACATATAAAAAGTTTCAGCCTGAATAAAACGATTTCCATTGGTTATGTCAGCACAAAAGGAAAGTAAAAAAACACATTCTGTTTTCAAAATCTTTCATCAAAACAACTTCCTCTGCTCCTGAAATAACTCTTCTTTTGTGCTGACATGACCAAGGCTGTGCAGGCATGGTTAAAATAAGATTAAATGGTAATATCATATCCAACTTTATGATCTGGGTGGATTAAATCAAGTCAGGCCAAAGATGGACTAGCCATAATACTTTATTGGTGGCTTAGGTGAGTAGAATCATAAATTAAATGCAATCAAATGTACTCCAGCTACGTTATTGAAAACAAAAGTAATCATAAAAGATTTATTCTTGGGTTTCAATGACATCAATGGGAAATTCTCAACGTTTTAGCACCTATAGGTGGTAAATGCTTCATGCATTTCATACAGTCTCCTAAGCTCATTAAATAAACTTCTATGCCAAGCAATCATCCATCAACTCAATGAGACGTGACAGACTTCTGATGTGTTTCTGAGACTTGAATATGTATGAAGACAACAAATGTGTCATAAAGACAAGAATATAGCTTTACCGCTCATTACTTCATCTGCTTTAGCTGACCGTGGTCTGTTAAGTGCCGTCAAACACCAAATGTGTTTTATGATCACATCCAAAAGTTTACCTCCAGCTGAAGTGAGTGATCTTTCTGTAACCGCTGGATCTCTTCCGCATGGTCCAGTTTGTTCTTTTCCATGGTCTCCTGCTCGCAACACAAACAAATGACAACAATATCAAGTATAAATCACAGAGAGTGACATTTTATAGATTAGTGCAATATTTTTTAGTTTGAAATCTAAAAGTGAGTCCACTAAAATGCTCAGTTTTTACCATTCGACAGTTTTAAAGTCTAGAACTCTAAAGTTTGAAATTTGCACGTTACTTTTATATTTAAAACTTTAAAGTTACAGGCTATAAAACTGTCAAAAGGTAAATACGTTAATAACAATAAATCCACTGTAAATGCTCTTCACCATTTGGCATTTTAAAGTCTGTAACACAGTAACGCCAAAAACAACACTGACATCATGTGGTCAGAATGATACTGATGTAGCCAGATGTAAACAACAAAAGATAGTTTCCATCTCTGGCAGTGTTTTGCAGCGAGAGTCGACTGTAAACACACGGCACCTCTGCTTCCTTGAGTCTGCGCTCAAACCAGCCCTTTGTCCCCTCCATGGACTGAACCTGAGCTTTCAACTCCTCCACATATGGCTGAAGGCCTTCCAGCTCTTTGGTACGAGCCTGACAAAATAAGATACAACTGTGAGGAGAAATTTAGCAGACTGTTTCTGTAAAGTACACTCAATATAGACACAATCCACCTGGAGGAACCTGAGGTTAAGTGCTTTGTTCAATGTTCATGTTTCAACCTACAAGTTCCTTCAGTTGCTTACTCTCTCATCTCGTAGCTGTGAGCGGATCTCCTCTTCTGTGCGGTTCTTCTCCTCGTGGAGGCCGCGGAGCTCCTTCTCATAGCGGGCCCTGATGCTCAGAACTTCCTTCTCATGCTGCAAGCGCACATCGCTGAGCTCCTCTTTGTGCCGAGACTTCTCCTGCGCCGTCTCAATGGCCAGTTCATCCAGCATGACCTTACGCTTATCTGCGGTCTGAGAAAACAAAGACAGCGTTCACTTTTCTGGTATTTACACCACTAGTCAAAAGTTTTTGAACAGTAAGATTTTATGTTTTTTTTAAGAAGCCTGCATTTATTTGATCAAGTGCAGCAAAACAGTAAAATCTTGAAATGTTTTTACTATTTAAAATAACAATTTTCTATTTTAATATATTTTAAAAAGTATTTTATTCCTGTGACCAAAGCTAAATTTTTACCATCATTACTTCAGGCATCAGTGTCACATGATCCTTCAGAAATCATTCTAATATGCTGATCTGCTGCTCAAGAGACATTTATTATTATTATTACCAATATTTCAAACAGTTGAGTACTTTTTTCAGGATTCTTTAATAAACAGAGAAATCAGTATTTATCTGAAATATAATGTTTGTAACATTATACACTATACCATTCAAAAGTTTCAGTATTTTTTAATACTTTTATTTAGCAAGGATTCTTTAAATTGATCAAAAGTGATGATTAAGATTAATTGTATAATGTCACAAAAGATTTCTATGTCAGATAAATGCTGTTCTTCTGAACCTTCTACTCATCAAAAAAATTCTACTCAGCTGTTTTCAACATCATAATAATAAATGTTTTTTGAACAGCAAATCAGAATATTAGAATGATTTCTGAAGGATCATGCAACTGGGGTAACGATGCTAAAATCCAGCTTTTAAATCACAGGAATAAATTACATTTTAAAAATATTTTTTACAAATATTTTAAAATTGTACTGTGATTGCTGTATTTTGGATCAAATAAATGCAGGCTTGGTGAGACAGCAGACTTCTTAAAAAAAAAAAAAAAAAAAAAAAAAAAAAAAAAAAAAAGAAAAATGTTACTGTTCAAAAACGTTTGACTGATAGTGCGGTTTTAAATGTTTTCTTGATTTTTTGTAATCTTCTTTAACAACTTATTTAATTAACTGGCATTTAGACAGATAGAAATGTCCATTTATTACTTTATATAGCAAAGAACGCTAGAGACAAACTTAAATCTGTTGACTTTTCTAAAGTCATGTTTGTCATTATCTTTTTTTAGCTATTTTAGGATAATCAGGATTTTTTTTATTTTCGAGACTCCCCAGATTTCCCCAAATTGCCTTTACTGCAATATGAAAAAGCAACTTTTTTTAAAGATAAAATAGTCATGTCACTGTACTTTTTTGCGCTGAATTTGATTTGAAATATTTAAAAAAAAAAAAAAAGTGTGCTCTATGAGGATGATCATTACCGCTGTAGTAAAAACAGCCTGTTTAATTCAGGTCAAGGTCAGAACAACGGTGTAAAATGATTATTTAAAACTGTAAAAACTGGTTTTGGCGCAAGAAACCTTGACCAACAATACAGAAGATACTAGAGGGAAGAAAAAAATGTTTTAAAGAACTCCAAAGGTGAATGTTCCAGAGCTCGTTTGTGTCCAAATCCGATTGCAGTTTTACATTAATAAAGTCATTATGATGGTCAAAAGATCAGAGTATTAACTGATGGAAGAACGAGCAAGTGAACCCACTCACTAAAGCAGCTTATAAGAAGATAGAGATAGTAAGTGCACCAGACGTCAAACTACTTTCACCTGCTGCAGGGAATTGACTGAAAAGACCAGAAGGTAAAAAGAGGGTTTGTGTGTTGTTACCTTTCTGGCCTCCTCTAACTCTTGCTGCAGCTTGTCCTTCTCCAGACCCAGTTCAGTGAGCTGCTCCAGTAGACGACTATTCGCTCGGTTTGACTCCTGATCAGCAAGAAACAGTCAAATCATTTTTATGAATGATCCAAACACAAATACTAAAATATATGTCTTGCTTAACAATAATATAAACATTAGAAATACTTCTGTAACTGCTTAAGTAATACAAGTAATTTTGGCAACATGTTTTGAAACACTTTTTCAACAGAACGCACTTTCAAAATCTCCAAAACAATCTGACTTTTCTGCTGGGGGCAAGGAAATATAATATTAACAAATAATAATATAGCATAATATGATTCCAATGTCCAATAAATAAAAAATGTTCCAAATGCTTTCACTTTTTTTAATCTAACAGGTACCAAAGTACCTGTAGCTGGGAGTTCAGATCATCTCTCTGCGCCATGAAGCTCTCTTGCTCTGTGCGTCTCTGCTGAAGTTCTGCATTTAGTGCCAGATTTTGCTCTCTCAGCAAATTCAGTTCCTGAGTCTTCACTGTTTGGATCTGTAAAAAACACACAGAGTTTCAGACATACCCCAAAGAACCAAGGACAACTGAATTAAGTCTTATTCAGTCTGAATTCGGTGTATAAGCGAGAAAATGCCAAAAGAAGAATTATTAATTAGTGGAAAACTAGAGACCAGCTGAGAAATGCAACTCAGCATAGTGCTGAATATAGTATAAACATAAATGCACCCATGAGTGCTTTCAAGCTAAATATAAACCTTCATGCATAATGCAGTACACATATGTATGTGTGAACACAGATACAAAAAAATATGGCTAAACAAAAACATACATAGACATACATGTATTAATAATAAAAACTTTTTAAACTTCAATCAGGGTTATAGTGCTGTAGGCGTCCTGCCAGTGCCAAATGAACCTTACGCAGCATTGGAGTGTTCTTAAAATGTGCTTTGGGCTTATATTTAATACACAGTTAAGTTCAATTAAATTATTTATGTGTTTAAATGTATTTAAATATTAATATTTAGGAATTGTGCACAATAGATAATGGGTTCGATTCCCAGGGAGTGCACATGTAATTAATGTAAATGCATATCGTAAGTGCACTGTGAGCAACTCTGGAAAAAGTAAATAAGCATAATGATTTTGGCTGATGAGCAATTTAAATATGCTGTTTCAAATTTCAGTTTTAAGTTATCACACAGCCCTACCTGCATTAAAGGAGTTCACTTCACAAAAAATGTACAGATAATTTACTCACCCCCTTGTCATCAAAGATGTTTAGGTATTTATTTCTTTAATCCCAGCCAAGGAAGAAGGGTCTTATCTAGCGAAACGATTGGTTATTTTCTAAACAAATTGACAATTTATATACTTTTTAACCTCAAACGCTCGTCTTGTCTATTCTCTGTGATGCGCATGCGAACTCTGTGTAATCCGGGTCAATAGAGTTAGATGTCAAAAAACTCCCATCTCATTTTCTTTTCCACCTTCAAAATCATCCTACATCGCTGCAGAAGCACCGACCCAGCGTTTACAAAGTGAACGTGCAAAGAAGATCTTTACCAAAAAAGGGTAAAACAGCGATGTAGGATGATTTTTAAGTTGGAGAAGAAAACGAGATGGGAGAAACTGTATTGACTAGGATTACACAAACTACGCATGTGCATCGCAGAGACGAGACAAGAGAAGCATTTGAGGTTAAAAAGTATATAAATAGTCAATTTGTTTAGAAAATGACAGATCATTTCGCTAGATAAGACCCTTCTTCCTTGGCTGGGATCGTTCAGAGCCCTTTGAAGCTGCATTTAAACTACATTTTAAAAGTTCAAAATCAGGGGCACCATAGAAGTCCATTATATGGAGAAAAATCCTGAAATGTTTCCCTTAAGAAACATAATTTCTTTACGAGTGAAGAAAGAAAGACATTAACATCTTGGATGACAAAATATGTTAGTAAATATGTGATCATAAAATTATACAAAACTTTATAAAAATATATAAAAAATATTTGTATAAACCTCCATGAATTTCCTTTTAGATATTGACACTTTTTCAGAGAAGAAAGTAAAAAATATATATGGCATCAAACTAAATGCTGCGAACTGGAAGCGATTTGTTTATTCCTTCAGTGTTTAGTAGTAATTTGGCAATGGCAATAAAGTGATAAAGTGACATTAGTATGTGTGTTTTAACAGTTACAAACAGCATGTGTGTTAGACCAGACATAGCCATTGAGTGCAGATGATGCAGGAACTGGTGTTGATGAAGGCTGTGATGCTGTATCATGGTCAGGTACCTGTTCTAGGGCTGCTAGATTTGTCCTGAGAGCATCGTTCTCACTCAGCATGCCCTCCACCTGCTCCTGACTGACCGCGCTCTGACACGCTACCTGCAGCTCCGCCCAAACACAAAACCACCCCACAAGACCAGAACAGAAAGAGAGCAAGACAATGGGAAAGAAAGAAGAAAAAGAAGAAAGCAATACCAAATGAAGGAATGAAAGAATAAAGAACAATGAAAGAAAGAACAGAATAAAGCACAATGAATGAACAGAAATGAACCAAAAAGAAAAATTAATGAATGAATGAAATAAAAATAATAAAATATAAAAAAAAAAAAAGTAATAAAAATATAAAAATTAGGAAGAAAAATTACATGAATATAAAAGAAAAAAAAAATACAGAAACGAAAGCAAAAAGAATAAGCATGAAAAAAATAACCAAATAAAATTATAAATAAAAAACAAATGAGGAAAAGAAACATAAAAAAAAACAAATTTTTAAGAAATGCAAAAAAAGAATGAAATAAAGAACAAAAAAAATGAATGAATTAAAAATATTAAATTATTTAAACAAAATATTAAAATAAAGATGAACATTTTGAAGAAAAAAATAAAATATGAATGAAATGAGGAAAAGCAAAACAAAGCAAAATTGTAATTAAAAAAAAGCAAAAAAAAAGAATGAAATGAACACAGAAAAAATATAAATAATTAAAAATAATCAAATGTTCAAAATATAAACAATTTGAAGAAAAGAAAAATAAGAAAAAGATGAAAAGCAACAACAAATTTTAATTAAAATATTACAAAAGAATGAAACAAAGAAAAACAATAAAGTTTAGAATGAATTTAAAAAATGTTCAAAATATGAACATTTTGAAGAAAATAACAAATGAAGACCAAATGAGGATAAACAAAAAAGAAAAATGTTAATAAAAACGCAAAAAGAATGAAACAACAAAGAAAACAAATAAAAACAATAAAAATGATCAAAATATGAACATTTTGAAGAAAAAAAAAACATGAAAGAAAATAAAAAATAAAGAATAAGGAAAAGAAGCAAACAATATTAATAATAAAATGCAAAAATGTAGAATGAATTAAAAATATTAAAATGTTAAACATGAAAAAAATATAAAACAAAATAAAACAAATAAATAACAAATGAGGAAAAGAAGCAAAAAGAAAATACAATTTTAATTTAAAAAATTAAATGAAATAACAGAAAAAAGAACAGAAAAATTTTAAATGAATTAAAAATAATCAAATGTTCAAAAGAAAAAAAATATATATAAAATTTGTGAAAAAAACATACAGATAACAGAAACAAAAAAGGATATAAGGAAAGGAAGATGTACGGAGAAAGACAGAGATGTGATTGATGAATAAAGACATGTCCAGCGGCAACGTGGGGTTGTAGGGGAAGTGTTGGAGAAGATGAACAAGAAGAATAAAGCCCAAGGGGTAGAACGAGACCAACAGATGATAAAGAAAGAACGCCCAAAACAAGTGAAAAGAAGAGAGAAGAAAACAGGCCGAGTTAGAAAATCCACGTCAAACAGTAGAGACCCAGTCAAGCAGCTCTGAATGGAAAAACAGAACAGGGAGGTTCTTCATCCTTATCTGCTTGCTGCTCATTAGAGGCAGCTGCTTAATTAAGATTTGTGACCTCACGGAGGAAGTGAAAGACATTTGTGGTGGCGGGACCTGCAGGCGGGCCGATGGCAGTATAAGAGCGGCCCTTCCCTCGAGGGGCCCCGGCGGAGCGCGTGTGCCCCTAAGCCACCTGCACTGAGCCCCGCTAATCCTTAATTACTCAGTTGATCCGGAGCACCATCATCCATAAACGCTCAATTAAACAGGCTGCTCTCTGGGTAATTATAAACTTCACGAACTTCTCCTTAAGCACAAAGAGTTTGCTATCAGCAGAAACACTGGTACATATTAAAGGGATAGTTCAACCAAAAATTAATATTCGGTTACTGTTTACTCACCCTCATGTTGCTCCAAACCGATTTGACTTAGTTTAACAAACTTAAAACAAAAAGGAGAAATTTTGAAGAATGTTTATGCTTCTCTTTTCAATATACAATGAAAGTGAAATTCCAAAAAAGAAATATTTCAAGTCCTCTGAATTCATCAAAAGCATATGTGAATATGCACAATGTGAATGACATTCAAAAGGGGAAGATTATCAATCATTATCCATCTGACCACTTGAAAGTTATTATTTGATTTGATAATGTAGTACAGACTGTAGTACAATTTACAGTTTTTTCCACCTACATGTGAAAATACTAAATATTATATAAAATTAATGTCATATATAGGCTAGAAAATCTGCAGTACTATAGATAGATACAAGTCTTCTTGATTCTACACAGAGTTACTGTATTCTATTTTGAAATTTGCCTGAGAATCAATAAAACTGTTAATCTCTAAAAAAAAAAAAAAAAAAAAAAAAAGCCTTCTGCTCATCAAGGCTGCGTTTATTTGATTAAAAATACAGAAAAAATCTGTAATATTGTGAAATATTACTGCAATTTAAAATAGTGTTTTTCTATTTTAATATACTTTAAAATAGAATTTATTCCTGTGATACAAAGCTGAATTTTCAGCATCATTACTCCAGTCTTCAGTGTCACATGATCCTTCATAATTATCAATGTTGGAAACAATTGTGCTGCTTAACTGATTGATTGAATAAAACATTGATGAACATTGATGAATAAAATTAGCATTTAATTAAAATAATGAAAATATTTAATTACAATTATTTATAATTTTAAAATTAAAAACATTTATTTCATTAAAATATTTTGTAATACCTTACATTACCGTGTATTACAGTGTCATTTTCTTTCTCTTTCTTTAAAAGAAATTAATACTTTTATTCAGCAAGAATGTTTTAAATTAAATAAAAAGCGATAGTAAAAAATTATATTGTTAGAACAGACTTCCATTTTTAATAAATGCTGTTCTTTTTAACTTTTCATTCATCAAAGAATCCTAAAAAAAATATCAGTTTCCAAAATATATTAAGCAGCACAACTGTTTCCAACACTGAAAATAAACTGGCACATTAAAATGATTTCTGAAGGGTCATGTGACACTAAACACTGCAGTAAAAATTCAGCTTTTCATCACAGAAATAAATTATATTTGAAAGTATTTTAACTATTTTTATTGCAATAATATTAAATATCCTTTAAAAACTTTTTAATTTAATGTATGATTAAAAAAAAAAAAAAAAAAAAAAAAAAAAATCTAAAATTATTCCAAGAGAAAACTTTTTAAAAATGTCCATTAATATATCTGTCTGAATAAAAATGTGGCCAAATATCATTTTAAAATGTTTAAATTAATTAAAAAAAAACAACAACAACTATATATATATATATATATATATATATATATATATATATATATATATATATATATATATATATATATATATATATATATATGATTTTTTTTTAAAAAAAAGGAAAAAAGAAATCCCTACATAAATCAGATCTGTTTAATTTAATATGACTTCAAAAGGTTATAGGTTATTAAAAGGAATATAGTGTGAAAGTCCTATGAAATTGTTTTATGATGCTGTTTTTTTAATTTTTGGAGCTCAATAACATCTGTCTCCATTCACTTTCATTGTATCAAGAAAAACACCCAAGACAAACATCTCCACAAAAGAGTTCCACAAAAGAAAGAGAGTCATACAAGTTTGGAATAAAATAACGGTGAGCAAACGAGAGCAGAGTTTTCCTTTGTGGCTGAAGTGAATAAGTAACTTTAAGACAGAAAAAGCTTTCTAAGCAAAGCTAAACCACATTTTAAAAGCAAAACGGCTAAATAATCACAAAACTGCACCCTGCCATTAAAAAAAAAAAAAAAGTCCTATTTACATTATTTGATTTTTTTTTTTTTTTTTTTTTTTTTTTTTTTTACGTGGAACAATAAAAACGTAATTGTGTTCTGTGCCGATAACAACACCCACATGAGCCTTTTACGGTTTATTTAATTGAATCTGTAGGACCTATTATCATTAAAATCACACTCAATTTATGCAGATTAATTGCCTGCTTTCTTTCATTTATAAACCTGTTAGTAAACAGCGAACCAGCAGATGTGGAAATTGCAGATTAATTCTCTGGAGATGCACTAACGACCATCTGCGATGGAATAAACATTAAAAGAAATGCTAAATGAACAATTTAACCAACTATTCATCTTCTGTATTCATCATATTAGCGCCTTTGGCGATGTTTGGAATGGAACACTAGAATAATCTGCAGTATGTACTGTATATTAAGCTGTATGCAACATTTCAAACGTCGCTGCATGACCACACTACACTTCATGTTTAATTTAGCTATTGCAGAAATGTTCACTTCACCAATTTTTTTTAACCTATCATGTGCACTACCTGATCTTTGAGCGCATGGATGGCCAGCTCATGCTCTTTCTGTTTGCTCTGCAGCTGCTCCTTTAGTTCAGCAACGTTCTGAAATCACACACACAAACCAACAGGCAGGAAGATTCAATGCATTTTTAGCATGACAGTGATGGATGCAGCAGTGTCTCTATGGTCCATTAATCTCTGCAGATGTGCCTCAGCGCCAGAGTCTGATCCTGAAGCACTGACTGCAGTCTTTAGACCACTCCCAAGGGTTTGCAAATGTTTATCATCATACTCCCTTAGTGGCCATCCATCGATCGCCCTCTGATATGTGCAACAAATGGGCTTCAATATTAGGGGAATTTGGCAGGGTGGGCCTGAGCGCATCTCACCTGGTTGGCGGTCATTAAATCTGTCTGCAATTTCTGCACACGAAGGTTTATGGATTTGAGCTCCTCCTCTTTCCTCTGTTGGATCTCATCAATTTTAGTCCTGTGGAAACAAATGCATCATATGCTATGAGGAGTTTGATATGACTAATGTGTCGAAGGGTCTATTCCCAAGCATCATGAAATGTATACTGAAATAAAACCGCCAAATAACAGCTATGTTTTTTTTGTTTAGTGATAGTTGTTCACAAGTCACTTGTTTGCCCTGAACAGTTAAACTGCCTGCTGTTCTTCAGAAAAATCCTTCAGGTCCCACAAATTCTTTGGTTTCTCAACATTTTTGTGTATTGGAACCCTTTCCAACAATGACTGTATGATTCTGAGATCCATCTTTTCACACTGAGGAAAACTGAGGGACTTATATGCAACTATTACAGAAGGTTCAAACACTCACTGATGCTCCAGAAGGAAAAACAATGCATTGGGAGCCAGGGGTGAAAACTTTTGAACAGTATGAAGATGTGTACATTTTTCTTATTTTGCATAAATATCTGTCTTTTTTTTTCCATTTAGTACTGCCCTTCAGAAGCTACATAAGACACTTACATGTTTCCCAGAAGACAAAATAAGTTAAATTTACCCTGATCTTCAAATTCTAAAAGTTTTCACCCCTAGCTCTTAATGCTGTGGATCATTCAGGTTACACAGCATTAAGAACCAAGTGTACGTAAACTTTTTAACAGGGTCATTTTTATAAATTCAACTATTATTTTCTCATACACCATCAAGGGTTTGATGTGACTAATGTGTGGTAGTGTCTATTCCCAAGCATCATGAAATGAATACCGAAATAAAAGCCAAATTTAGCTGGAAAACATTACAAGCAGTGTAAATGACATCATGGGAACACATGTAACCTAGAATTGGGTTCCCACAGTAAAAATGCCATTTTTTGCTTAAAGGTCAAACATGCTTAAAGGTGTAGTTCACCTAAAAATTAAAACTGTCAAAAATATTCACCCCTCAAACCAAATTTAGCATTACATCACTTGCTCACCAATGGATCCTGTGCAGGGTGCCGTCAGAATCGTGTTTTGGCCAGAAATAGTGGTTTAAAATTAAAACACCTTAATGATGGATTTGTTACTTACAAACACTCAGTTTTTTTTACTCCACAAGATGTTAATTGATAGACTGGAGTGGTTGTGATGTTTTTAATCAGCTGTTTGGACTCAAACAAACTCATCTACATCTTAGATGACCTAAGGGTGAGCTGAAGTATTTTTGGATGGACTATTCCAAATATAAATAGGACACAAAACAAGTGCGATTCATTTAGATTTATATTTACATTTATTAATTCTGCAGATGCATTTGTCCAAAGTGGGTCAGTTTAACAAGTGGGACTGTAGCAAACTGCCACTGCCACTGAAAACATTCAGAGGTATTGCACTCTCCTCAATTTAGTGCCCTAAATTCAGAAATTGTCCATCTTCAAAATCCACCAATCAGGTTAATACACTAAAAATGCTGGGGGTTGTTTTTTAACCCAAATGCTGGGTTCAGCTTCCTGGGTAATTTTATTAGGTTGTTTTTAATATTTTTACCCAGGTGCTAGGTTATTTTTTAACCCAAATGCTGGGTTCAACTTGTTGGGTCATTTTATTGGGTTATTTTTAATTTTTTTTTAACCAGGTGCTGCATAGTTTTTCTGTATCCAAGTTACTGGGTCCACCCAACCGCTGGGTTAAGCCTGTCTCTGACGAAACAACCCACCCGCTGAGCTACAGTCAGAGCGTGGGCTTTTTTAATCCTCTACGGTTCTCAGCGCCGCCAATTTGGTGCACTTCTTCAGCGAAATAAAGGTTTGTAAACATTTTATTTCATTTATAACATCTCTACTGTGCTGTAAATTGCATTATTTTATGCAACGCAACATGAGGACAAAATGCCAATCAGCTGCGTCAACAGCATGCAACAACTTTGCATGATGGAAACGCCTTTTGCATAAAAAAATGGATTTAATTCATTATAGTACTGAGTTTAATTTAATTTGATGTTAAAATATGTTCTCTAATGTCAGTACTGTTTGTTTATGGGCATTTTGGAGGCAGTCATGGCATCTTTCAACTACTAGTGAAACGCGAGGCCGCAGTCGGAAGTTCGCAGTTACCCCGACGAACAGCATCCCTTCACCGGCTCAGATTTCGGCGAAACGCAGACACAAGATTTAGCGCTATTTCGGTAAAAAGCGATTACAGAGAAAGATTAATTATACTAAAATTAAAATGCTACTTTTAAATGTTACATTTTTTATGTCTAAAATGCTTGTTAAATGAGTTTACATGTAAGTAATGTTGTAAACTATGCTGTATTCACCCATATAAATTCAATTTGTCTTTTATTTATTTTGTCCATGTGTTCATTTTTTGATTATTGCTGTTGCCTCTAGTAATTCTATGTGGTTTTCAGTTCCAGTCCATTTTAAGACAGCAATATAATCATCTTTAAACAAGTTCACTTGAATAAAATTATCCAGCATATTTGGTAAAAACATTTAACCCAACCAGCTGGGTCAAAATAACCTGTCCAATATTTATCCAGTGCAGAGTTGCCAAATAACCCACCCAAAAGTTTGGTTGTTTTCTTTAGAGTGTAGGTAAGTAGTTTGCTTGCTTTGTTTTTCATTTCAAATGAAATATTACAATATTGTAATTCATCTTCAGGTTCAAGCCTTACAACTCTTCACTAAGAAAATAAATGGGAAATACATTTCCACAACCCAGGCTCCTAAAAAGGCCCTGTTGAGCTTTATCGCAAGATAACTGCTCTGCTGGGTTTGTCTTTCTCACCTGCTGTCATTGTAAAGTGCCTCCTTCTCAACTTGTAGCCTCTGGAAGCTGTAAGAGAAGCATAAAGAGACTTGAATCCTCATTGGCCCTAAAAAAAAAACCCCACACAGCAGTGATAAATAACAGGCAGCATCTCCTGATCAGGGAAAACAGGCCCCGTGTTGACCAGAGGGATGCGGATCAGAGGCAGTCTGTGCTGATACAGCAGTCTACAGCGAGTGCCAGCACAACAAGTTCACGTTCAGACTCATTACACTGACACGGAGACTGCCGCTAGGCCACAGCTGAGTTACCACGGCACACTAAGGGGTGATGTAATCAAACGGACAGTTCTGATTGGCTGAGGGCCATGGTACAGAGAAGGAGGACTCAAGTTAAATGGAGGATTGAAAGTCATTTATCTTGCGCTTGAGGAGGTAATGTGCTCAAATGTAACATCGTCCATTAATACTGTCTTTAACGTTCATTTTTCCATATTTCAGCAGGTTTGGTGTGAAATCACTCCATCACTGCCTTACTCAATTAATCTCTGCAAGTTGTAGTCTTGAGCAGGTTTAAAGGTGCGCTCAGTCATTTTTCCCTAGGAGTCCCTGTCTTTAAGTGAAGTGAATTCTGGATCATAAAGAAAATTTTCATACAATGTTGGGAGAAAAGCATACGTACTTCAACAAGATAGTTCACCCGAAATGAAAATTCAGTTATGATTTAAATCACTCTGGTGTTGTTTTAATGACTTATGACCTTTTTTCTTTTTCAGACCACGAAACGATAAAATGTAAAAAAAAAAAAAAAAAAAAAAAAAAAAAAAAAAAAAGTCCTCAGCCTTAAAGAAAAATATTCAAAAATATAGAACAATCCCGTTCGACTCGATTATCCAAGTGCTCTAAGGCCATACGATAGTGTTGACAAACTGAATCGAACTCAAATTTAAATTATTATTTAGCAAAAGTCCCGACCTTGGCCATTCGCCTTCTGTCCAAGACTGTGTATTACCACAGAAGTTCATTTCAGCTCGCTCAGCAAAAGCCCAAAAGCACACCATTTCAAGAAATCAAGGTTAATCAAAATGCTACACACAGCTTCTAGAAAATTAGACACACACTTCTCAGAGGTGAATATCTTTGTTGCTTTCTTCAGCTGTGCACACCAGAGCAATGGCCAAGGTCAGTATTGTTGCTAAATTACAATTGAAACCAAAAATATAATTTTGTGTGTGATATAATCATAGTGTATAAATATAATCATAGTGTGTGATTCAGTTTTGTGTGTGTTTGAGCCTGTTTACAAACCTGTTGTCCAACAAACATATTTACTGACATGCTTTTTCTCCAAATTACCTTCATAACATAGTCAAGTGTTTGAAATAACCTTTTGCGATCAGACGTGGCTTCATATCACAGAATAAGGCAGAATTCATACTATTTTATAGTATTATAAAGGCTATGTCGATTAGCATTGCATTATAATTATAAATATACTTTATACTTATAAAAATACCCATGATTGCTTGAAGAACACAGATAAACCATATATTGTAGCAATCGTATGTTTATTGTCTTCAAGTTTCCTCGGTTAAAATTCCTCTATCTGCGTTTTACTCAGCTAAAGCGATAACTGGATTAGAGATTCCTGAAGCATCGTCAGTACTATTACTTGTACTATAAAGCATATGTGGAGTGTCTGCAGCTTCCGAATGAGAAAGAGCTTTATTGCCAAGTGTGTTTCACACACAAGGAACTCGTCTTAATGTTAGGAGCTTCCAGTACAGAAAGTACAAATAATTTAATTCACATTCCAGTGAATTAAACAGTCATTGCATTACGTGTGTTCTCCGCAATGCCCACAACACCCTATTTTGGGTAAAAATAGGAAAGATAATACTTTTCTCTAAAGAAACAGGATTTCCCTGAATTATCGTCATTGATATCGTTATAGCAGTAAATGCCAGAAATTATCGTGATAAATTTTTAAGCCCATATCGCCCATACCTACTCTAGAACACTTGGAAAATATGGCAAAAAATAAGTCGAGTGGGACCACTCTGTGATACATGTGCTTCTTTTTCTGCTTGAAGCTGGTTGCTATTCATTAACATTATATGGATGGGAGCAAAGATGTGTTTAAATTTCTAATTTCGTAGTCTGAAAAAGAAAGGAGGTCATATGGCATTACAACAACACCAGGGTGAGTAAATAATTACTTAATTCCCAATTTAATTTAACTACCCCAGTAATTTTAAAGTTTTGAACATATACCGTTGAAGTCAAAAGTTTGCATACACCTTGCAGAATCTGCAAAATGTTAATATATTTCACATAAAAGACAGAGAAATAATAGAGAAAATAATAACTGAATTTAGAAAAATGACCCCGTTCAAAAGTTCACATACACTTGATGTTTCATACTGTGTTGTTACCTGAATGATCCACAGCCGTTTTTTTTTTATAGCTGTTCACAAGTTTATAGTTGTCCTGAACAGTCAAAACTTCCTGCTGTTCTTCAGAAAAATCCTTCAGGTCTCAAAAAATCTCTTTGTTTTTTTCAGCATTGTGTACTTGAACCCTTTCCAACAATGACTGTATGATTTTGAGATCCTCTTTTTATACACAGAGGACAACTGAGGGACTCATATGCAACTATTACAGAAGGTTCAAATGTTCACTGATGCTTCAGAAGGAAACACAATGCATTAAGAGCCGGGGGTGAAAACTTTTGAACAGAATGAAGATGTGTACATTTTTCTTATTTTGCATAAAGATAATCTTTTTTTATTTAGTACTGCCCTTCAAAAGCTACAGAAGATACCTACATGTTTCCAAGAAGACAAAATAAGTTAAATTTACCCTGATATTCCCCCGGGTGCTGTGGATCATTCAGATAACAACACAGTATTAAGAAACTTTTGAACGGGTATTTTTTTTCTCTTGTGGACTATATGTAAATGCCTTTTATGTGAAATATCATATTCAGGTCAGTACTAAATAAAAAATATAACGTGCATTTTGTATGATGCCTCTTATTTTGGTAAAATAAATAACATTTTGCAGATTATGTAAACTTTTGACTTCAACTGTACTATGAAAAAATAAAGCATAAAAGCAACTTACCTGTCTTGTTTTTTCTTCAACTTATCGGACAACTAATAAATGAAAAAAATAAAACAACACATTATCACTGGCATTTTTATCTTTGAGTACACATGCTATCTGAAACAAATGCATGATACTTACTTTAGCATTTTCTTCTTGTAGTTTTGTGATTTCTGCCTGCTTGGACATCTGAAAATGAAAATAAATACATTACAACAAGAAAAGCGTTTTGTGTGGGGACTAAAATATAGCAATTAAGAACACAAAAATGTATGATGAAATTAAAAAGTTATTTTTAATAAGCGGCTTTCTTAAATGTTCCATTCTAAAATGATCTATTCACTCTAGAAAACATTTAAAATATTAAAAACTGCAAAATGCCAGTTTCATCATAGATATGAAAGTATTCTCTAGAGCAAGGTGAGAATGAAGGTGTCCAAAATTAGCACCCATGGCGAGGGTAAAAAAAAACACGCTCATCAGCAAAATGAATCCTAGCATTTTGTCCTTTTGTGTGTTTCCTGCTGTCCTGGGTATTCAGAGGGCAAAAATGATGTTTTTACCTCTAGTGTCTGGAGTTGTTCCCTCAGTAAGCATTTCTCCTCCATTTCCATTTGAAGCTTTAATGCCACCTCTGAAACCCAGCGTTTACAGACATTAATGCACACGACCGCTAAAATATCATGAGTTTAAGAAGTATTTAACTGATGCTCAGTCAAAGTCAAACCATTGTGCTGCTATGTGAAGATCCACAACACAACCTTCCCTGTTCTACTCAGTTAACTCTTCAGTGAGTTTGATAAGGTCACAACTTTAAAAGGAAGCCGTCAGAAAGATGTACTCACCACACAGTTCATTATCTCGCTGTTCCGGTTTGACACTTTGCACTTCGGCCTAGAGAAAGCAGGAGACAAAAAAAAAATTATATATATAAATGAAATAAACGAAATGAAGACAATGAAATAAAACTTTAAGGGTTTTAACAGCAGTTTCTACAAAGCAGCTCCACAAATAAAACCCCAGTAAATACAGAAATCAGTGGATGTTGAAGGGAACCACTTTATGACCCTATTTATGTCTTTAATAAATGTTCCTGCACTTGTTGTGAATAATTGACCAGTGCAAGTTGTTCTAAAGAAAATATAGTTTCTTAATCTGTCATCAAACTTTCCCCACCTCTTTAGAATGCCGTGCCAAGTTAAAAAAATAAATAAATAATAAAAAAAAAAAGTTTAACTTGTTTTAAGTGTTTATTTTATTATTATTATTATTTCACTGCCCTGATCCCATGATTTTCCTTTGAAATGTAAAAACACTTTCTGTGCAAACTGTCACTTAAACAACTTTTCTGCTGATTTAAGGCAAGTACATCAGGCTGGGAAATAAAATAATATTAACCACTAACATCATAACCTACTTTTCATCATCCAGTCATGAAGGATAAAATCAAGTCCCATTCTACATTATTTCCCGCTGGATATTCTGTTTCAATTTCAAGAAATTGCACCATATTATGGCATTGGGAATGTTTCAAAAAAAAAAAAAGTGACAAACTATATAAAGAATAACCAATTAGCTGCAGTCCTCATTTTATCTGTAGTCATCGGTAGTCAAACACTAAACTCCACTTCATTGTCCTTATATTCCCTTTACAGAAAAAGCTGATGGTGGTGTCTCTGCTGTGTCTGGCCACAGTTCACCCAGCATCTGTAGGCCCTGCATTAAACATGACCTCTGAGAACTCCAGCCAACTCCTCCTGATAAAGAGTGCACCACTGCGTAGCTGAATAATTAATTTACTCTGAAACTCTACTGTTAGGATACTCTGACTGGGTAAACTAACTTGTTTACTTGGACAGAAACTGTATTTTTAGAAAGTTTGTTAAGAATAGCCAGCAGTTCCAAACATGGAAACATATCACACTCAATACTAGTATAAATGGCTTCATCGATTGTCATTTGAGAATTCTGGTTTTCCTGCACATGGTGTTATTACCCCAGCATACATTTCATTGTACTGGTTCTTTCAGTCTAAACCTCCACTGTATGGTACAGCATCCCAACCCTGGTGGGACTGAAACCCATTATCTGTTACCTGATCAACCTGATCATTTCCCAGGGCAGAAAGTTCATCACTGTGACCGCTGGCATCTGACTGGACACCATTAGTGCCGGCCAATCCATCAATGAGCGCTGCTTTTCCATCATTGACATCTGCACAATCTTGAAAAGCTGTATAGATGCACACAAAATACTATAATCAGGCCCAGTTCTTAAAGGGACAGTTCACCCAAAAATGAAAATTCTGCTATGATTTACTCACCCTCAAAGGAGAAGTTCACTTCTAAAACAAAAATGTACAGATAATTTACTCAGCCCCTCGTCATCCAAGATGTTCATGTCGTTCTTTCTTAAATCGTAAAGATATTATGTTTTTTGAGGCAAACATTTTAGGATTTTTCTCCGTATAGTGGACTTCAATGATTCCAAAATGCAGTTTAAAATACGACTTCAAACGATCCCAAATGTGGTTGTAAACGATCCCAACCGAGGAAGAAGGGTCTTATCTAGCAAAACGATCGGTTATTTTCATTTAAAAAAAATACAATTTAAATACTTTTTAATCTCAAATGCTCATCTTGTCTTGCTCTCCCTGAACTCTGTGTATTCTGTCTCAAGACAGTTAGGGTAAGTCGAAAAACTCTGATCGTGTTTTCTCCCTCAACTTCTCCTTTAAGGGGCTTCCTTAAACGATCCCTTAAAAAGAAGGATCTCATCTAGCAAAACGATCGGTTATTTTCTAAAAAATATTTACAATTTTTTAACCTCAAATGCACGTCTTGTCTAGCTCTGCGTAACCTTTGTGCATTCCGGTTCATGACAGTTAGGGTATGTCGAAAAACTCCAATCTCATTTTCTCCTCCAATTTCAAAATCGCTCTATATTGCTGCACCCAGTGTTTACAAAGTGAACACGCAAGGAGGGTCAAACACCCTTTACAAAAAAAGCAGACAAAACAGCATTGTAGGATGATTTTGAAGCTGGAGGAGAAAATGAGATGGAAGTGTTTCAACATACCCTAACTGTCGTGAACCAAAATGCAGAGTTCACGCAGAGCTAGACAAGATGAGCATTTAAGGTGAAAAAGTATATAAATCTGCAATATTTTTTTTTTTTTTAGAGAAAATAACAGTTGTTTCACTATATAAGACCCTTCTTCATCAGCTAAGATCGTTTAGAGCCATTTGTAGCTGCATTTAAACTGCATTCTGGAAGTTCGAACTCGCAGGCACCATAGAAGTCCACTATATGGAGAACATTCCTGAAAATTTCTTTACGACTGAAGAATGAAAGACACGAACATCTTGGATGACAAGGGGGGTGAGTAAATTATCTGTAAATTTTGGTTCTGGAAATGAACTTCTCCTTCAAGCCATCCATGGCTTTCTTATTTCAGATGAATATTAATAGAATTATATTAAAAATGTCCTGGCTCTTCCAAGCTTAATAATGGCAGTAAATGGCTGTTGAGTTTTTAAAGTCCAGTAAAGTGCGTCCATCCATCATAAAAGTGCTACACATGGTTCCGGGGGGTTAATAAAGCACTTCTGCAGCTAACCGATGGATTTGTGTGAGGAAAATACGAATGTCATAAGACGCAGGCAAATGTGTAAGTGCAGTGGAGTGAGCAAAACAAAACACCAGTCACAAATTAGAAGCCAAGCGATTCATCGCAATGAATCGCATACAAAATAAAAGTTTGAGTTTGCCAATGTGTGTGTACTGTGTGTAATTATTATGTATATATAAATACACACAAATTACTGTATATATTTAAGAGAAATATGTTATGTACCAATTTTTTTAATTTATATATGATATAAATTATACAAAAATTATAATAAATACATATACTTGTAAATATTTCTTATATTATATATAAATATATACATGAAAGTGTTCGTATTTATATATACATAATAATTACGCATAGTACACACACATATATTAGGCAAACTCAAACTTTTATTTTGTATGCGATTAATCGTTTGACAGCCCTAATTTCTCACTGGAGCCTACATAACGTCTTCGTCCTCATCATCAGATAGAGATGATGGTTTATAAAATGTTAAATATGGATAGTTCTACTGCACAAATGCATCAATTAGCTTCAGAAAGCCTTTATTAACCTTCCAGAGTTGTGTGGAGAACTTTTTATGATGGATGGATGCACATTATTGGACTTCAAAATCTCAACAGCCATTCACTGCCATTATAAATCTTAGAAGAGGCAGTACATTTAATATAACATTGATTGTATTCGTCTGAATTAAGAAAGTTACATACACCTATGATGAACTGAGGATGAGCAAATCATGGGGTAATTTTCATTTTTGGGTGAACTATTCCTTTAAATCTTATCCTAAATTGTTTATGAGGAAAAATAGAAGAGGACTGTATGCATGAGTTCCTCTCACCTTTCAATTTCTTCTGCAGGGCAGAGTTTTCAGCCTGTAGACGCAGGACCTCAGCATTCTCTGGACCAGAGGTGGGGTTGGAGATGGGTCCTTCCAACCCCTGACCCTCCCTCAGTCTCCGATTCTCTAATTCTAACTGCTCAATCTGGGAACATAACTGCACCAACACACAACAACCCATCAGAAAATGAAAAAAAAAAAACAACATGTAAAAATGGCATAAAGATGACTGTCATCTGTGATGTGCTACTTTTGAAAAAATACAAAAATGTTTAAAGAAATTAATACTTTTATTTACCAAGAATGCATTAAATCAATCAAACAGAATGGGTTCACATGCTTATAGTCATGACAGGGGTTAAATATTGTATTTGTGCTCAGCACCTTGGACAGCTCTTGCATGAGGGTGCTGTTCTGTAGTCTGAAGTCATCTTCCTGACTATGTAACTTGCCCTGAAGCATTTTATTCTCACTGAGTAAGGCATCTACCTCCTGAAAATGAGAGAATAATACAGCACGGTTACCAGACAGACATTTTCCCAAACCACTCAAGATCTTATATCACATTTGCATTCATAGCAAAAAAAAATAAATAAATACAAAAATAAATAAATAAATAAAAAAAACAAATAATGATATTATAAGAAATCTCACCTGTGCTTTCTTGCTCTTGTTCAAAGCCTGAGGATGAAAACGAAAAAGAAAACATTACCTAAAATTAACTGTTAACTAAAATAGTTCCTAAAACACCACCAAGAGATTTTGTTTCTTCACCATCCTCTGCAGTGAATGGGTGCCGTCCGAGTGAGAGTCCAAACAGCTGATAAAAACATCACAGTAGTCCACAAGTAATCAACATGACTCTGATCTGCTTACTCCTCACATTAAAATCCACTGTTTTCACTTGTAGATGGTGCTTGACCTGTGCATATTTATCTCCTGATTCAGACAGAGAAAGCAATATTACGGCTAGAGCACTTGTAGCAACGGTTTAAAGTTAAAAACATCTTAATGATGGATTTGTTTCTTACAAACACACAGCTTTTCACTTCACAAGAAGTTAATTGAAGGATTTGAGTTGTGTGGATTACTTTTGGATTATTGTTATGTTTTTATCAGCCGTTTGGACTCATTCTGACTGCACACATTCTCTGCAGAGGATCCACTGGTGAGCAAATGATGTAATGATAAATCTCTCCAAATCGAACAACAAACAAACAACTCATCTGCATCCTAGATGGCCTGTAGGTGAATACATTTTCAGCAAAAGTTCATTTTTGGTTAAACTATTCCTTTAAAGATGAAGTATGCAAAACTAGCATGACCAAACTGAACTGCAAAAATGAACATGTATACACCACTTTTGCAAACAGCTTCAATTTCACAATTCATACAGACTTATCACTCATGTTTGGCAATGCTGAGTCACAGACACAATGCATCGTGTTACATTTTGATCATTACGTTTACAGCACTTACAACATGACTAGTGCAATACTAGTTAATTTGTGTTGCAACGCATACAAACTGTACAGAAAAAGATACACTAGGGAGGGAAAAAAAACTGGAACAGACCAGAACAGTCAATTACTTCCAGCCCATTAAAACAGAAGGCAACAAAACAGCACACAAAGCAAATTCACAAGGCCTGCAGTAAAGCTTGACCTCTATCTCATGGCAATGACCTGCTGAAAAACCAAGGAGAGCCACTACCTTCTGTGCTTTGACATAGTCTTTTTCTAGGTTCGAGGTCTTCTGACGGACACTGTTGAGCTCTGTAACAGAGAAATAAATAAAGTTACTAGAATCAAGCTAAACTCACTTTAATCAAAGATACACAAATTCATGCATTTATCACTTTTGACAGACAGCCACACAAGCAGAAACTGCTAATGCATTTTGTTTATAATTAGCAGGACTGTATAATATACTATAAACAAGTCAACATAATAGTCTGCATACTTGAAATAAGAGTTTTCTCAGTAAGTTCACTGATAACCAGGGTAGGACTGCCAAGTCATGCGTCATGTCTTAAGTCATGTCTTAAGATACTGTGTTGCTTAATACAACATCTACCTTTACTAACCAATAAGGAGATTACAAAATTGTGAACAAGAAGTAGCCTATAGCTGAAAAGTTTTAAGTATTATTATTATTATTTTAATTATATTATCATCATCATCATCATCATCATCAATATTTAAAACAGTTTAGTACATTTTTTTTTCAGGATTCTTTTCAGGGTCCAAAGATCAGCATTTATCTGAAATAAAAAAGCTTTTGTAACATTATACACTATACCATTCAAAAGAAAAAAAAATTTGTTTTGTTTTGGGAAAGAAATGATAGAAATTAATGCTTTTATTTAACAAGGATGCTTTAAATTGATCAAAAGTGATTATAAAGACATTTATAATGTTACAAAAGATTTCTATTTCAGATTAACACTGTTCTTCTGAACTTTCTATTAATCAAACAAACCTGAAAAAATTCTATTCAGCTGTTTTTAACATATCAGAACAGCAAATCAGAATATTAGAATGATTTCTGAAGGATCATGTGACTGGAATAATGATGCTAAAAATTCAGCTTTGAAATCACAGAAATAAATTACAATAATAAATAATAAAGTTCACTGATCACATGGTCACATGACGTGCAATTAAATAAATATTAGAATTTTTTTTTTTTTAAGTTTTGTTTTGAAATCACGTGTTTTCATTTTACACACTTTAGGATTGGGGTGTATGAGCAAAACATGAACTCACTGATGTATTTTAAGCTTCTGTAAATATTTAGCTTCATACAATAGGTCACATTTTCACACCAAGTTCAATATTTAACTTCATACATGCCCAATGATGCTTGAACTAGACTAAGATCTGATTACACACAACTAGTGCAACCGGCCCCAGGCCCTCAGACAACTCGGTTTTGACTGACAGAATTAGAACATCTATCTTTATATATCTCCCCCCAATGCGTGTTCAATTATTAAACCATTTAATAAATTTGATTGTGCTCTCAGCTACCGATAAGAGGATTACTCTTACAATTTTTTGACATAATTTAATCTACACAATTCAAAAGATTCTATATCCAAAATGTAACGTTCAGTGGAAAAGGTGAAATAAGACATCCGATTTCTAAACAAAAGATCACAGTCTGCCATGTTGATGATGCAAACAAGTTGGCCAGTGTTTTGAATAAGTAAAGGTTTAGGTTTACATTCTTCACTCACCCGCTGTATTTTTCCGCAGCTCATCAGATAGTTGGTAGTTCTGGGTTCTCAGCTCCAAGAGCTGAGCCTGTTGAAACACATTTAAAAAGAAATTAATAAAGCAAAATATAGTATATGAGGTATATTTGAGGTAACAAGATATTTAACATACATATTGATTATTGTAAATGACCACCTAAACAACACATAAAAGCATCATACAGTCTCTTTTTTCGTTTATGTGTTAAAACATAAATATACAATGCATTAAGAGTTTATTTACGTCATGGAAACATTTAATTAAAGAGTCTAGTTGCTATGAAACTAAATATTAAATGTTTCTGGAGTTGTAAACAAGATGATGCTAGAGCAAAACAACAGCGATATGATATTTAAAAAGCCTAACATTTATTCAAAACACGTCTGAAGAGCTAATAAAAATATTGGACAAACCATTTAGTTGTGTATAAAAGCAATAACATCAGCTGTTTGGTGTGCTAACGGTGCTAATGCCCAGTAATTATAGGTTAGCGTGCTAACAGGCTAAACACATCTTTATTATACGTCACAAACGCGTCAAAAACGACTATATTAAATGTCAATTCAACACACAGTCATTTTGTTAGCTAAACGATTACACACACTAAATACAAATATCGTATTTGTCTTTTAAAATAATTTGTCGGTCTCATAACGGTTAGCTTGCAGGCTAACGGCTTTAGCTAGCAGAGCCCTATTCCCATCAGACGGACATCAACTTTAACCACTAAACAGATCCGTTTGCACACATTCCCACCCGAAATCACTTCTAAACTTGTTAGTGATCTCGTATGTGCTTTACAGCTTACAATCCAAGCCCAAAGAAAGAGATTTGTACCTGCATACGGTGGAACTCCTCTTCTGACAGTGCTTGCGCCATCTTCACTACAGCAAAACACTGCTGGACAGAATAGAAACTGTCTCTATCTGCTATTACTGTGTTTACTGTCAGCCTTGTATTAACAAATTAACAGTCATTCTGATAAAATGACGATTACAGATGTAGCTGTCCGATGTCGCCCATTTAAGCGCTTTGGCTTGCTGACAGAAACCCCACCATGAGTAATATCTGCACCTGTCCTGTAGATGCCGCAATAACACAATATATCCACTACTGTAGTTGTTTTGACAGATGACATGGGCTGTGGCTCAAAAACCGAGTGAGCTGACTACTTAGACGGCACCTGTGGGTTCCTATGCTCATTTGTCAAAAAATTTGTAGTATAGCATTCACTTATATTTGTGAATTGAGCCTACAGGAATGATTTTATGCTTTTTTGTCACCAAGAACAATCCACAGTGACAAAAATAACGATTAATATCACATATGTATTACTAGCAGTAGACATTTGTCTAGTGCTCAAACGTGACCTAGTTTTATTAAAAAAAAAATAAAGATCTAAAATCCCAAACAACTTTTTAACATTTTGTGTGACAGACATTTTTATTCTTGAAAAGGATGAAGAAAATCATAAACAAATTATTAAAGCTGTAGGAACAGAAAAAAGGAACACATGATACTCTGATAAGGTTTATAAGTCAATGAACTTCACTGTATCTGTAGAATAAACATCAGTAACTCTGGAAACATCTGACTGTCACATGAGTTAGCCATTTTTACAAATAGCTACCAGTCAGTACTTCTGTGATTTGATTTAAAGTGGCATGCATGAAAATTTTATAAGCAGGTATATATAAACAAAACAAGCATAGCAACATATAAAAAGTACTAATGAAAACTGTTCTATATTTCTATTTAAAATAAATGCTTTCCACTGTATATACATAGCACAAGTTTTTCAACACTGATAATAAAAAATGTTTCTTGAGCAGTTAATCAGCATGTTACAATGATTTCTAAAGGACCATATGACATTGAAGACTCACAAATAAATTAAATATTAAAATATATTAACATAGAAAACATCTATTTTAAATTGTAATAATATTTCACACTATTACTGTTTTTACTGTATTTCTGATCAAATAAATGCAGCCTTGGTGAGACTTTTTATTTAAAAGCCTGACATCACAAATTATGCTATTAGCAGAACAATGTGTGAAAAGCTGAACTGAAAAATTAACATGAATTTGAGAACTTCATCTGCATTAACGAAACACGCCACCTACGAACTCACGCAAACAGTGCATACATTATTTTTAATGCAGCCACATTTCCCATTTCACTCAAACACACTGAATTTATCATTAAACATGGCAGTAAAACAGCATCTTATGTGTTGGGTGGTAGGCTACCCAAAATTACAAGAGAGACAGAAGGCCAGTGTCTGATGTGCTCAATCTATCTGATCTCCCTCTGTCTGTGGAGCTCCCGGTAGTGGAGTATTTTAGGAGGTGACAAATAAAGAGACGCTCCTCTTCCTTTTTGATCCATCTCAATAGTTTAGTGAGTTCACTAATAGCTGATTTCTTAGTGACAAGTGGAGTGAAGCAGGCGTACATCTCAAACTTGCTAGTGACCTACAGAACAAGAGAGAAAATTTAGGACACACTATCATTAAAAGATGTTTTTGAAAGTCTCTTATGCTTACCAAGGCTGCATTTACAGTTAAGGTCAAAAGTCTACATACATCTTGCAGAATCTGCAAAATGTTATCTGTTTTACCAAAAGAGGAAGGATCATACAAAATGCATGTTATTTTTTATTTAGTACTGCCCACAGCTGTGTTTTCTGTTTTGTGATAGTTGTTGACGAGTCCCTTGTTTGTCCTGAACAGTTAAACTGCCCGCTCTAGTCCAACAAATTCTTTGGTTTTTCAGCATTTTGTGTATTTGAACCCTTTTTGGGTTTTGACATCCATCTTTTCACACTGAGGACTACTGAGGGACTATTACAGAAGGTTCGAACACTCACTGATGCTTCAGAAGGAAACATGATGCATTAAGAGCCGGAGAGTGAAAACTTTTGGAATTTAAAGATCAGGGTACATTTAACTTATTTGTCTTTTGGGAAACACATAGATATCTTCTTTAGCTTCTGAAGGGCAGTACTAAATGAAAAAAAAAATATGATATTTAGGCAAAATAAGAAAAATGTACACATCTAGATTCTGTTCAAAAGTTTTCACACCCCAGTGCTTAATGCATCTTTTTTCCTTCTGGAGCATCATTGAGCATTTGAATCTTCTGTAATAGTTGCATACAAGTCCCTCAGTTGTCCTCAGTGTGAAAAGATGGATCCCAAAATCATACAGTCATTATTGGAAAGGGTTCAAAGTAACATGCATTTTATATGATCCCTCTTATTTCAGTATAATGATTAACATTTGGCAGATTCTGCAAGGTGTGTGTAAACCTTTGACCTCAACTGTATATAATCAAAAATAAACCCAGAACATCCTGAACTACTGAAGTACTGAACTACTATCTTGATTCTTTTAAAAACATACCCAGGCCAGCAGAGTTTCTTTGCCTGCAGAATGGTAGATGAGTTTAAGCGGCCGTGAGGTACTGTGGATACGATTGTGCATGTTGCGATACAGATCCAGCAGGCGTATCCTCTCTTCCTGGCTTCTGTATGCCACCTCCATCTCTGGGCTGAACAAAGGCATCATATAGTGTGCTTATAGTGTGTATCATTGATTACAACACAGCCATTATTCACATGTGACTTACATTATTACAGTGGCAGAGATGTGTCTAACATAGACAGACTGTCAATGCAAACCAAATGATGAAAATAAAACTCAGTTTCTGTCAATTTAAGACAGACGCAGTTTAAACCGCAGACTGTTTCCACATATCATGTGGTCTCTGATGCGCCCATCTAATCATTCAGTTGGCCTTATTTGCTTGCATTTTTGCATAAAAGGCACAGTGACAGTGTCCACACAGGGTCTGAAACATTTCAGCCATGTGATTAGGCAAATCAAGTGCTTACTGTTGCAGAATTCATGGCAAAGTGGTCTAATCTTTCACAGAATGTGGAAATCCTGGCTTATAGGCCATCATTTATCAGGATTTGAGAGCCATCTGGTGTTTCTGATGACAAGAAGAACCATTGATTCAGAAAAATGAGTCAAAATGCTCCATTTTCTCATGTTTTAATGATTTTTAAGTGACTCATTTTAGCTTGAAGTCAACTTTAAAGTTCATTCACAACCCATTTTACATTTTCTTTGCCATTTTTGGCATTTCTTTGTAACTAATTTACTAGAATTTTCTAAGTGAAAATTGTTTTTTATACGTTTTTTTTTTTTTTTTAGAATACAACAATGCAAGAATATTTAATGAGGAGAAAATGTAGGACAGGACTTGTTTGTATGATGAAAAGTGGGTGTTTTACATATAAGAACAATGTCAGATTTAAATACTTCCTACTTTTGAAAAGATTTTTGACCAGGAACCTGCTCTCACGGTCATTTTTGCCATAGTCTTTAATTAATTCATGTTAACTGGCATAAAAATACATTTAGAATTAATTATAATTAAACTGCTATTGTAAACATTATATTTACTATCCATGAGGCCTAGGTGTCGTCAACTGAAGAGTAAAATAACTTCAGAGGCATTTTTTGACTTTGGATGATGAATTGTGCACAATAAGACGTGAACATGTATTAGGAAAGTAAACAGGGTCTATTTTAATTTCATACTGACATTATATTAAGCTCTATAAGCTACTCACCTTGTGAACTGAGGAAGCTGGTGGTCTAGCATTTTTGAGGGCTTGTACAGGAAGTGCTTAAGATTAGCTACACCAATATCATCAACACAGTACAACTGAGTGTTTGCCACCCACTGCAAGGCATTCTGGGATGTGAAAGCTTCCTCAATTTTCCTTTTGCACTCTGCCATGGCATAAAACGCTTCTTTATCTGTAGACAGAAGAACGAGGCATACAGTACATTCAGGAGGGTCTAGATACGCCACATAAGCATAAAAGTAGCCGTCGTGATTGAACAGAGGCAGGCAGATGGGAGTCCATATCTCTCCAGCCTGAAAAGCAGAGGAGGCCCTGATCAGGTTAAAGAGGAGATGAAGGTCACTGGGTTTTAGTCTAGCGTCCTCCAAGACTGTCTTCTCCTGAACAATGGAGACAAGTCGGTTATTGGCAATGAGAAATGAGAAGACCAGATTTGGGGTGACGGCTTTCTGTAGGATTTGACTGAGGGCGTCTCTGGAAGAGGATGGCAGAGGCAGGCATTGGACAGCAGACAGCATGAAGCTGGGATCAGAATCCATGGCGTCGAGAAGGCCGTCCAGAACCTTCTCCGAGCCAAACAGCAGACGCCGCAGGTCGAAGTTCTTCCGGCGCTCAAATATGCGGGTTATGCTGGCCTGCGTGAGCATGCTGACTATCTGATGATAAACATGGAGGAGCTCGCTGCGCAGCTGCTGCTCAGATTGGTGAGTGGCAGAGACAGATACAAACACCAGAGGACCCTTCTGCAAAAAGACCACCGTGTGATCATCTGAGGGAAACAGAGGGAAAAAAACAGAGTATTAGCAGTTGTCTGTCATTACTGTGTAAAATGCTTATTAAAAATCTCAAAATGTATAGGTGACGTAAGTGTTTGTGATACATTTAATTTCATGACAATGATATATCTTAATATAGTTAGTTTTATTTTATTTTATTATTGTTATTAACACAGGCGTAGAATTTAGTAGAGACGCTAGGGACATGTCCCTACCAATACTCAGCAACTACTAAATTGTCCCTAGCAATAATTTTGATCAAACTGTTAAATATATGTATGTAACTGTTGTTGTTGTAATTTGAAGAGACATGTTAAAAGGACACACATACATGCACAGTTCAGTTGAATGATAAAGCTTTAACCCTCTTTAACTTTATGTTATGCTGTTTTGTGTTCATCTGCTTCTCCTGTTTGCTCTTTTTACATTGACTATCACTCTATATAGACTAATGCAATCAGATACAATAATAATTTCTCAATTTATTTGTCACCAACTGAACTGCAGTGGTCAAACTAACTAAAATATAGTTAATTAAAATAAAAACTAAATCAAAATCCAAACCTCTCTGATTGATTAAAACTAGTGACTTTCAGTTCAAGTGACTCAAAAGCAAACACCAGATCAAAAGAGCCATTCATTTTTGAATTTCGACATTGAGTTTAAAAAGCAAATATTGTGAAAAAGAGCTTTTCATTTTGTCGCAAAATGATTCACAGTTTCGAAGCGCTCTAATTGGATCACGAATCATTTGATTCAGATCGGGACTTCAAAGTACGTAGCGCAAATAATTTTTAAGAACGTGAATTATTTAATTTGATTTAGACCGGAACTTCGGAAAAGGTTTGTGAATCTTTTGATTCAGATCAGAACTTCGGAGTGGGTTCGCGAATCATGTGATTCAGATTGGGACTTCAGAGTGGGATTGCAAATGATTTGCTTTAGATCTGGATTTCGGAGCGGGTTCACAAATCATTTGATTCTGATCAGGACTTCGGAGCATGTTCGAGAATCATTTGATTTAGATCAGGATTTCGGAGTGGGTTTGTGAATCATTTGATTTGATTTAGATCTAAACTTTGAAGTAGGTTTGACAATCTTTTGATTCAAATCGGGACTTTGGAGTCAGATTGCGAATCATTTGATTTAGATCAGGACTTCGGAGCGGGTTCACCAATCATTTTTATTAAGATCGGGACTTCGAAGCGGGTTTGCAAATCATTCCGTTTCAAATTCCTGATCTAAAATGCTGTTTTTTTTAATTGCTATTCAGATCTGGACTAAGGAGCACAGATTCAGATCGGGACTTATTCGGGTTCGTGAATCATTTGATTTGGAACAGGAAGATCAGGAGCATGAATCGCAAATCCTTAGATCAGAACTCTGCATATTATGAATCATTTGATTCAGATCGGGACTTCGGAGCACGTATCATGAATCATTTGATTTAGATCGGAACTTCTTCGGAGTGAGTTTGCGAATCTTTCGATTCAGATCACAACCTTGAAGCGGGTTCGTGAATCATTTCGTGAATTGAATCTAAAATGATGGCTTGCGAATCATTATTCAGATCAGGATTATGGAGCACTGATCGGGAATCATTTGATTTAGATCAGAATTTTGGAGCAGGTTTGTGAATCTTTTGATTCAGATTGGGACTTGGGAGCACTTATCGGCAATATTTTTTTCTCATTTCTTTTATTAAACAGTACAAAACATCAAAAAAGAAAATGTACACATATGCAAATATTTATAAAAAAAAATTATAAAAATGTATGTTTAGCTAAATTTAAACATATAAACAGATGTATAGAAGCCAATCTTTATTAATCCACGGTTCAAAAGAAATTAAAACTAAGGAAAACTAAGAAATTAAACCAAACTAAGATTTTTATGCCAAGCTAAAGAACCTCTGAAGAACCTTTATTTTTAAAAGACAACTATCAGCCCTTAAAACCTAGATGAAGATGGTGGATCTCACCTGAAAAAATAGACTGAATCATATTGCCTCCAGCTTGGACGAAGGAGACCAGTGCCATCATGACACCCATGGTGGAAGAGAGGGCTTCCTCGTTGCCATAGCGTGAGTAGATAGGCTTACCTGCCTCGCTCAGCACAAACACATGCTTCCTGTGTTGCCTCCAATTCTCTGACATTATATCTTCATTTCTGTAGGACAGACCTGGGACATCTACAGCAGAAACTGCCAAGCAGTCCTTTACCTCTCCATTGAGGTTTGCCTGGGCCAGGCCAGATGGAAAGTTACCAGTCTCCTCTGTTAAGGTGTCCTCAGGTTGAAACTCCCAGCTTCCTCTATTCTCACTCCTGTGCATGTTGTCTCTTTCTCATTTCCCTCAAAGCAAGAATCTTCTGGACTTGGTGTTGTTGTTTTTTTTAGTCTTAAATGGTGCAAACACTTGTTCTATTGATGTCGCACAATGGATCTCTGTGGCTCTCCATTACTCAGTATAGAATCCCAGAGGTATCACATGATGCCTGGGGATCAGAGAGCGGTTAAAACTGTGTAATAGGATGTACATGATGTTTCTTCTCTTGCTGAAAGAATTATTTCTAACTGGTCTGTAGCAGTGCTGAATTAGAGGAGGTTAAAGTGGGACATGAAACTGACTGAATGCTAAAGCAGTGTCAAAATACTGTGCAAAAAAAAAAGAAAGGCCATCCAGGTTTACAATAAGGAGTATTTATGAACCGTCAGATCTGTTGATCATATAGAGCAGTGGTTCTCAATCCTGGTCCTGGGGGTCCACTGCTCCAATACTGCTCATACGTATCTTTACTACCTATTAACTGTAGTTTGTCAAAATATTAAGCTTACTTACTAAGTCATTCTACATATGATTTAGCACCTTCATATGTTTTTTTCATGGTTCAAACAGCATAAACTAGAAGAACAATGTATTAAGTTGTACATTAACTGTGCAATCCATTCTGGTGTTTACATCCGAGTATCGCCAATATGGCTGCACATCCGGGTAGCTGACCAAATTGTGACGTAAGTGCAAACTCTCAATGTATTTTCCCTGCTGAAAAAAACAAAACAAAAATTCATCACAGAAAATTCTAATGGTTTCCACTGAATACCATTAAAAACATTACAAACCATCAACTTTTAACCATTAAAACCAATAAAAAATGATTTTCTGTAGTGTGTTTTGGGAAATATTCCATTAGGATTTATTGGTTTTAACCATAGACTATAAAACAATATGGACGTAGTGTCCGTGACGTCATCCGTAGGTTTCTGAAGAGCATTTTTGAAGCTCTTAGTGGGTGGGAGTTGGCCGTTGTCATCTTGCAATCGCGTCACCGCACGTCACTCCCTGGATAACCGAAAATGGGCAAAGAGGCGGGGCGTGGGTGGAACTGGTTGCTGAAACCACACCCGCCTAGCGCGATGGTGGTGACAGCAGTGGCAATCCGCCTGTCACTCAAGTTGTCACGCCCTAAATTATGCAGAATTTAAGGCTTAATATAATTGAAACGGATAAGTTATAAAAAAAATTCACCCCCCTCACAGTTGACATGAAGGGCACAATTAGCTATATAGACCAAAACCACTTTTTGTACCAGGTTGTAAACATATCTTTTTTCAAGTTGGGCATTTTAACATGGGGAGTGTATGGGATTGACTCCCTTTTGCAGCCAGTCTCTAGCGGTCAGTCGATGAATTGCAGTTTTAGTCACTTCTGTATTGGCTTCAAGGGGAGACCGGGAGGTTGCCGCTTGGTTTTAACAAGCCACCAATAGAAGGTGACCAATTACCAGTACAGACCAACAGGGTCCAGTCTCCATTAAAACCAATACAAGTCCCATTATAACCAGTAAAATCATTACAAAGTTTGTGATGGTGTCTATTTTTTTCAGCAGGGTTGATATCTCTCCATGGCAAGAAACTAAAATAAAAGCTGATGATCCACATACATCCACATATACCCAGAGACATGCATATGAAAAATGTACTATAGTAAACATAATACCAGAATATCATTACTGCTGTGACTGAATCTTTTGCATAAGCAAAATTAATTAAACTGTTAAAAATATTTTACTTAATCTCATAATTAATGACTGATTGACAATGGTTGTTAATTCTCATAGGCCTTTTATGTGTATATTTTTGCAGAAACTGTGGTTGACTTTCTGCAGGGCAAGCTGGTTTGAGTTTTTACGATTTATAACAGAAAGAGGATCAGTAAAGTGCAACGTTTTCACCATGTGAGAAGTTTCTTCTTGGTACTTACAAGTTTGGAAATCTTAATTGTGACATTGTTCGCTGGACATATTTGTCTTTCTTTTTCACCGTCCGATAAAGACAGGAATGTAGCATTAATGCAGCATTATGAAGCGCAAATTATGTGCATTGTTTACTGTTAATCGACAATTTATCTGTAGCGGTTTCAGCTGCCGCAAAGGCTGACGGGAAAAGTAGTTTATGCTCACAAGACTAGCTTCATAAATCAGCTGAGCTGAATGAACTACAGCGTCGTTTCTCTCTGTACCGCTACAGGTAAGGTTCTGGCAGCGGATTGGCTGGAATGTTAAAGGAGGCGTGGCGACGGTTGATGATTGACACGCCGCCGTACATGAAGGTAACCGACAGAACATCAGCGGGAGAAACTTCCCTGTATCAGTTTTGCTGCCTGGATAACTTTACAAAGACGGAAACAGAGCAGTTGTGCTGTCAAACGATCGTATATTAACAGCTAAGATTATACAGGGAGTCGTTTATCAAAAAATGACAGAGTAAGATGCTGGAGAGAGTGATTATATGGTAATGGAAGCGCACCTGTTGAGGTTCGTGGAGCGGGTCCGTTGTCTGTCCGACCATGACAGCGGTGGAGACCAGCTCATCTCCACCGAGTTCAACGTAAGTCTTTTTAGTTCAATATATAGTTGACAGATATAGTATTTTATACATAATATATATCCTTTTCATGTGCACCTTTGTGTAGAAATTACTTGTCAGGTCATGTCAGTTCAAATAAGATGACACACAATACCATAGTATTACCATGTTTTTGAAACCTGTCATGATATGATATTACTCAAAGTACCGTGGACGAAAAACCACACGTTGCTTGTAACGTGTGAATTGTGCAGTCTGTCTTGGTGCTGCTGTAATAACATGTCTTTGGATTCTACTTTGATATTCCTTGGACTCTTACACAAAATGATGTGCTGATATCATGGTACAGTAATGGTAATACAATACTTTGGTATGTAAGTGCACTGTTTTATTAGAATGCCATAGTTTTAACACAGTACAAACAAAAACATAGGCTAGTATTACTATGGTACCTTGGAGTTTTATGTAAATACCGTGATATGTGATCCTGGACTACAAAACCAGTCATAAGTGGCATGGGTATAATGTAGCAATAACCAATAATACATTGCATGGGTCAAAATTATCGATTTTTCTTTTATGCCAAAAATCATTAGGATATTAAGTAAACATCATGTTCCATGAAGATATTTTGTAAATTTTCCACTGTAAATATATCATAAACTTAATTTTTGATTAGTAATATGCATTGCTAGAATCTTTATTTGGGCAACTTTAACCCTTTGACTGTCACCGTCCCCTCTGTGGGACGCCTAAGTTTACTTCACTATATTACAGATAAATCCTAATCTAATCATGACAAACTATACATCGTTGGAAAGGTCTAAGACTCCTAAACAGATATTTTACTATTTTTGTGTTACAAATTATGTAGGAAAAGTAATAGTTTAATATATGTCAAGAGTGCAACTTAAAAAATATCTACATCATAACATGAGTTCTGACCTTTGTCACAAAAGACTTTCTTCGTCGACTTTTTCCCTATCACGTTTTAGAAATCATAAGAAATCATATATCAGTTCAAAACTTAAAATCTCAAAATTCATCCTTTGAAAGGCATTTTAAAATCAGACATTGTATTACCGTGGAAAATGTCGGGCTGTCAACGATTAATCGCATACAAAATAAAAGTTTGAGTTTGCCTAATATATGTGTGTGTACTGTGTATAATTATTATGTATATATAAATACAAACACATTCATGTATATATTTAAGAAATATTTTCAAGCATATATATTTATTATAATTTTTATAATTTTATATTACATATAAATAAAATCATTTTGTATATTAATAACATATTTCTCATATATATACACATTAATTTGTGTATATTTATATATACATAATAATTACACACTGTACACACATATATTAGGCAAACTTAAACTTTTATTTTGTATGCGATTAATCGCAATTAATCGTTGACAGCCCTAGGAAAATGTACATCAAAATTTTATTATAAAATGTTTTCATTCGTGAATTATAAAAAGTCTGGATAGTGCATTTTATGTCTGTTTTAAAAAATGGCAGTGACAGTTAAAGGGTTAAAGGCGATTTTATATATATAGGCGATTATTTATTTATTTTTTTTATTTATTTATTTTTTTTTGCGCTGTCAGATTCCAGATTTTCAAATAGTTGTATCTCTACCAAACATTGTCCTGTCCTTACAAAGCATACATCAATGGAAATCTTGTTTATTCAGCTTTCAGATGTTGCATAAATCTCAATTTCAAAAAAACTGACCCTTATGACTGGTTTTGTGGTCCATGGTCACATATATGAATAGAGTTAAAATGTGTCATGACATTACCATAGTTTTTAAGACGCGGTAACATGGTAATGGCATGTTTTTTTTCGTGATGGCAGTTTTATGGTGTTCTTTGAAGTATCTTGGACTGTCATGTAAATACTGTGATATTTGATTATGCTAATCAAAGTTCTGTGGAACTGGGATCATATAGGCCTACTGTGGTACTGTCTTACCATGGTACTATGACAGTACATTTTTGTGTATATAAAGACATATGATAAATATATCAAAGGACACTTCCAGCTACATGAATGTGCATAATGCATCTTTCAGTTACAAATTTTATAAGTGAGAAAATTTTGACCATAACTTTTCGCAAGCTGCTAATTTGCGTGTGTCTTTGCAAATGAGTTTGTTACTGCAATCAAAAACACTTCACTGATTTGCATGAGCACCAGTAAACAGAGGTGAAAGATCTCACTGCTGATTCCATTTTCATTTTTGACGCTTAAACTCAGCAAACAGGAAACGTTCTCGGAACATTCTTAGAGTGTTTAAAATTCCTCTCAAAGATATGAACAAGTGTTTTTTCCAGTAACGTTAAAAGACTGCACATTCAAAGTTATGTGGTCTAATGCTCGTATAATAAAGTAATAAAATGTTTTTAAAAAATTAAAATGGGATGTTTTTCATAACTTTCAGAAATCAGAAATAAACTTGGGTAGTTTATTACTTGTAGGGCTGTTTAACGATTAATCACAATTAATCACATCCAAAATAAACCTTTTTGTTTACATAATATAGGTGTGTGTACTGTGTATATTTATTATGTATATATAAATACACATACATGCATGTATACATTTAAGAATAATATGTTGTGTATATATATTAGAAATATTTATATATAATACCAATTATATGAATATAAATATATTTTCAAAATGTATACTGTATGTGTTTGTATTTATACATACATAATAAATATACACAGTATACACACAGATTATGTAAACAAGAACTTATTTTTGATGCGATTAATCACAATTAATCGTTTAACAGCACTAATTACTAGAGCTGCAAAACGATTAGTCGCGATTGATCAATTTAAAATAAAGGTTTGTGTTTACATACTATATGTGTGTGTACTGTGTATATTTCTTACATAAATATACACAGTACACACACATATAATATGTAAACAAACTTTTATTTTTAAATGATTAATTGCGACTAATCGTTTTGCAGCTGTACTAATTACATATTGGGCAGTGTAATTACATTACTGTAGTAATTACTCTCTAAAAATTATTGCATTACTTACTACTAATTACTTTCTAAATCCCATATCAATACAAACGATACAAAGGTAGTAATGAAACTGCTTTTTTTCAAATAAATAATATCAAATTGCATAATTTATTATGCATTCTAATTTATTTATTAGCCAGTATTTAAAGGGACAAGGTTACAATAAAATCATGTATTTTGACATTAAGTGTAGAATTTTGATGTTTTATCCACTGTTGTTTTATATAGAATTGTTCTATAGTCTATACAATATTTAATGCAGTTGCATCAGAAGTAACTGTAATTAAATGACAAAAACAGAGTAATCCCTTACTTTACTTGCTCAGTGGAAAAGTAATTAAACTTCAGCAATAAATTACTTAATAATGCGTTGCACCAAAAAATCTGATCTTAACTTAATGGAAACATTAGTGAAACTTTTTGTTGGACGGATGTGAGAGCCAGAGCATCATATATACAGCCAACCCAACATTTTACAGAAGTATCTGTTGCTTTTTTACTCATTCGGCTACATTAGTAAAAGTAAGAGGGCATTTGTGACCAGAACGATCTACAGTTCCTCATTTAGTTTCTCAGTTATTAACTGCAGGCAGCATTCAGAAACAGAAGATGAAGCCTCTGTGGAAAAAAAAAAAAATGCTTGAGACTGTAGTGCTTGTGGCGAATGGGGCAGAAATTAGTTGTGATGCTCTGTGGCTTCATTGGCGGAGACCTAACCGAGAGCATCGTGTTTAAAATAGCGCATATGTGCTTGTCTGTTCTGCTTTTAGAGAATGAAAGTAAAACAGACAGCAGTTCAAGTCATCAGAACGTGTCTGTCTCTGTTTACAGATATTTATAACTGCTTGTTTGTGTGAGAATAACTGAATGCTTTCCTGTTCCACAAACACGCTAACAACATCAATGAGTCAAAAGTATACCTTGAACGCAGTACAAATCACTTTGCGTTAAAAAGCATCTACTAAATGCATATATGTAAACTGTCATAATGGAGGGTTTAGTTTGTCTAGTCATGGTTGAAAAAATGTTGTTTATTGAGATTTGATCTTGAGTGTTTCATAAACCACATCCGCCCTTAAATAACATGGCTTTTGTGACCTATAAGGAATGCAACATGGCATAACAATGCAAACAAGCAAAAGGACACCACCTTGTGGTCAGATAGTGCAATGCACCAATTTGGTCATGGGGATTTGGTCATGTGTTTAAAAAAATACTAAACTTTTTTTGATCTGTTACCTGTGTTTTCTCTTTCTTCTTTCAGTTGATACGACAGACAAGTGCCTCACTGAAAGAGGATTATGGCCTGACCACTGCGACAGGGGAAATCAAAGAAAATGTGAAGAAAAACCGTTATAGGGATATTCTGCCCTGTATGTATTCTTATCAGTAAAGGTTAAGGTTTCTTTATTCTTTTATTCTGTAACTGAATTCTATCTATTTACAGCTGAGGTCAAAATTTTACACACAACTTGCAGAATCTGCAAAATGTTAATTATTTTTCCAAAATAAGAGGGAAGTCACAGAAGAGGAGCAGCGTCAAATGTCCAAAATCTAAAACCCAAGTTAGTACGGTGCATAGATCCAAAAAAAACATGCAGCAAGCAAACAATTAATATCCACACACGGTTATTTGCTAGGCTACGGTCATTTGTACCTCTTAAAAAAATCTTTATTAAATGCTGCATTAGAAGTCATAAAAATACGTGCAAAAAGTGCAATAAATGTGCAACGGTGCAAAACGTTTTCGAGACAAAGCTCTTTAAAGTTGAATTCATAAAAACTGAATTTATAAAAATGACCCTGTTCAAAAGTTTACATACACTTCCTAACACTGTTACCTGAATGATCCATAGCTGTGTGTGTGTGTGTTTTTTTTTTCAGTGATTTAGTTGTTCATGAGTCCCTTGTTTATCCTGAACAGTTAAACTGCCCGCTGTTCTTCAGAAATATCCTCCAGTTCTCACAAATTCTTTGTTTTTTCATCACTTTTGTGTATTTGAACCCTTTGCAGCAACGACTGTATGATTTTGAGATCCATCTTTACACACTGAGGGCAACTGAGGGACTCATATGCAACTATTACAGAAGGTTCAAACGCTCACTGATGCTCCAGAAGGAAACAAAATGCATTAAGAGCTGGAGGGTGAAAACTTTTTGAATTTGAAGATCAGGGTAAATTAAATTTATTTTGTTTTCTGGGAAACATGTAAGTATCTTCTGTAGCTTCTAAAGGGCAGTCTACACTTCTGGATCTTAATGCATTGTTTTTTCCTTCTGAAGCATCAGTGAGCGTTTGAACCTTCTGTAATAGTTGCATTTGAGTCCCTCAGTTGTCCACAGTATAAAAAGATGGATCTCAAAATCATACAGTCATTGTTGGAAAGGGTTCAAATACACAAAAATTGCTGAAAATCTAAGAATTTGTGGGACCTGAAGGATTTTTCTGTAGAATAGCTGTTCAGGACAAACAAGGGACTCATGAACAACTATCACTAAACAAAAAAATACAAGCGTATGTAAACTTTTGAATGGTCATTTTCTTAAATTCAACTATTCTTTTTTTCTTGTGGACAATATGTAAACGTCTTTTATGTGGAATATGTTATTCTGGTCAGTACTACATAAAAAATAACATGCATTTTGAATGATCTATCTATCTATCTATCTATATGTTTGCTTGCTAACAGGACGGCATGACAAAATTACTCCTGCAAAAGAAATATATGATAATATGAAATATAAGGCCTATAGTTTCACTGGTTCCTCAACAAACTATATCACATTTTATTGTTAGATTTATATATAGATATTCATTAAACATAACTTTTTTTTTTAACAAATTGCAAAATTATATTATGTTTTAAAGGGATGGTTTACCCAAAAATTCTGTCAATTCTGTCATTAGCCGTTCCAAACCCATAAGACCTTTGTTCTTCTTCGAAACACAAATTAAGATATTTTTGTTAAAATCCGAGACCTTTTTGACTATGCATAGACAGCATGCAACTACCACATTCAAGGCCCAGAAAGGCACGTCGAAGACTGACAGGGAAGAGAAAAAATTGTTGAATAAAGTCATTTTTGTTTCTTTGTGCACAAAAAGTATTGGAGTATTTTTGTAAAAAATTTCAAGATCCACTGACATCACATGGACTATTTTAACGATTTTCTTCCTTCCTTTTGGGCCTTGAAAATGTCAGTTGCATCGCTGTCTATGCACGGTTAGAAAGCTCTCGGATTTCATCAAAAATATCTTAATTTGTGTTCCAAAGATGAACGTAGGTCTTATGGGTTTGGAGCGACGTGAGAGTGAGTAATTAATGACAAAATTTTCATTTTTGGTCAACTATCTCTTTAAGCAATAATAACTGGAAATTGTACCACTCTGTGACAGATATAACTTCATATCTTTTGCGGAAAAACAATGGCATATGGTGTTTCATATATTATTTGCAACCCATTCTTACTGACGCTTCTAAGACTAACATTTCTTGGTTTGGAATATTGCATACTTTGATATCTTGATTTTCACATCTGACAGTAAGCTCAGATCTCATCAGCTTTGAAATATCTGTGACTCACAGTTTCTCTCCGCGTGACACAGAATAGTGCAATGATGTTATTTTACATGATTCTGTCACATCATTTTCAGTTTACTGTCACATCTGTCAAAACATGCCTCCTATAGTTACAGAACTATGTTTTTTAGCATTGCAATGCCAATAACATGTCATTATATTTCATAATTGAGTTTCCACAATGTGTTGCCTGATAAACGAGTTACAATGATGAAAGGAAAAATATGCAAATCCCTTTGGTATTTTTCTGTTTTTATGTATTCCAGATGATCAGACCAGAGTCTGTCTAGCTCCAACCACATCTGAATATGAGTCTGATTATATTAATGCCAACTTCATCAAGGTACTGTAGCATTTTAACTTCTCATTAAGGGGGCGTCATGCACTTCCTTTTTTTTTGTGCACGCAAGATAATATGTGAGCAAACAATCTTAGAATCTTAGTGGTGCAGTTTTTTCCTGATATTTTTAAAGCATAGATGTATAAAATAATTTTTGATCTATTTTTTCTAGGGAGCTGCTAAGAACAAGATGTATATCGCCACCCAGGGCCCTTTGAGCAGTACTGTGGTTGATTTCTGGCGTATGATTTGGCAACACAATGTTAAAGTAAGCTGTTTAAACACATTTATTTTCTTCTATAGTTATGCATTATTTCTTCATTGAATTACCTCTTCTGTTTTCACTTCATGAATCAATTTAGCTTTTTGTGTTCTTTTTTGTTAGGTCATAATCATGGCTTGTAGAGAGTTTGAGATGGGAAAGGTAATCTTTACTTGTCCTTTATTGTTCTGTTTAATATGCCTGTCATTTTCTTGGCATTTACCTCTCTGTTCTTTAGAAAAAATGTGAAGTCTACTGGGTGTCGACCACAGACACATCTAATTTTGGTCCCTTTACTGTCTCAACTGTAAGTGTTTTCTGTACTCCTCAACAATAAACATTGTTCGCAATTCAGCAGCTAGGTCTAAGACAGGATATTAATCTTACACAATAGTTGCTTTTGATGTTATCTTCATGCCGTGAAAGTTTTTCAGTGGTTTGATGCAAAGTGTAGCTGTGCAGTTGCAAGGCCCCACAAGAGGAAGTTCTCCTAATTACTGTCTTTTTACTTTTTTTTTTTTTTTAGGCTGAGGAGTCACAACCAAATGAGGAAGTCATTGTTCGGACATTGGTGGTAAAATATTGTGATGTAAGTGGTGTCTCCAGTGTGTCATCAGTAGAATATGAATTAGACCTGACATAATGACATTTGGTTGTTTTGAATATATATATCAAATATTAGATCAAGTAAGCACAGAATCAACTTTGCACTGCTGCCCACGATTTAGCGAAAGCCAATGTTTTGGAAAGTGCTATACCACTTTTTTCTGCCATCTACTGGCAGAAATCAATATATATATATTGATTTCTTATGCTCACTAAAAATTTTTCTAAAATTTCTAAAATGCAGTAATATTGTTAAACAATTAATGACAAAGCTGAATTTTCAGCATCATTACTCCTGTCTTCAGTGTCATATAGTCTTTCAGAAATGGACTGGCAAAAGCCTTCACACAGTAACCCAGATCAGTGATACGAGACACCGTAAACTCTAAAGAAGGTACAATAGGGTAAAACGGGGCTAAAGGCCCCAGGGTAAAAGGTCCCTTTGATATTATTTTCCTCTAAACCACTAGATGGCAGAAAAAAGTGGCGTAGCACTTTCCAAAACATTGGCTTTTGCTAAATCGTGGACAGCAGTGCAAAGTTGATTCTGTGCTTACTTGGTCTAATATTTGATGTTTTTAAAAATGTTGTAGATTTAAAGGAGAAGTCCACTTCCAGAACAAATATTTACAGATAATGTACTCACCCCCTTGTCATTCAAGATGTTCATGTCTTTCTTTCTTCAGTCATAAAGAAATTATGTTTTTTGAGGAAAACATTTCACAATTTTTCTCCATATAGTGGACTGATATGGTGCCCAGAGTTTGAACTTCCAAAATGCAGTTTAAATGCGGCTTCAAACGATCCCAGATGCACCTTTAATATGACTGTATGTACGTATGTATGTGTGTATACTGCCGTTCAAACATTGGAGTTAGAGATCAGTAAGACTTGTAATGTTTTTTAAAGAAGTCTCTTATGCTCAATAAAATGCTGCATTTATTTAATTAAAAATATTGAAAAAACAGTATTGCAAAATGACAAAATAAAATAATGATTTCTATTTTAATGTATTTTAAAATATAATTTATTCCTGTGATGCAAAGCTGAATTTTCATCAGCCATTACTACAGTCTTCATTGTCACATGATCCTTCAGAAATCATTCTAATATACTGATTTATTATCAGAATATATTTTGTCAGTGCTGCCGTATAAATTTTTGGAACCTCTGATACTTTTTTGCAGGATTCTTTGATGCATAAAAAGCTAAAAAGAACAGCATTTACTCAAAATATAAATGTTTTCTAATATTTTAAGTCTTTGCTATCACTTTTTATCAATTTAACACATCCACCCCAACATTTTAAACGGTAGTTTATATTGTTTGAAAAGATTTCTATTTTTTTTTTTTTAAATGCTGTCTATTTCAACTTTTTATTCATCAAAGAACCCTGAACAAAAATATTACAAGTTCCAAAAACTGTTTACAACATTGATAATAAATCAGCATATTAGAATGATTTCTGAAGGAAACACTTCAGAATGACACTAAAGACTGGAGTAATGATGCTGAAAATTCAGCTTTACGTCACAGGATTAAATTCTGTTTTAAAGTATATTAAAATAGAAAACAATTTTTTTAAATTGCAATAATATTTCATAATATTACTGTTTTTTTCTGTAGTTTTAATCAATTAAGCACAGCCTTGATGAGCAGAGACAAACATTAAAAAAACATTAAAAATCGTACTGATCCCAAACTTTTGAATGGCAGTGTATGTGGTGAGCAGTTTACATTTATATATATTTATATATATATTTGCGGTGAAGCGTTCCTGTAATAGTGTTTCTATTTGTGTTTTTAAGCTAAATCTGACAAACCACAAGATTGCAGTGTGCTTCATTTTGAGTGTAAAACACTGTTTACTCTGACACGGTTCCAAACGAGGAATTGGCATTACCATCTCCGTGTGTGACGTTTCCCATTTTAGCTCATTTCAAGCATTGTAATTTGGTGGAGAAACTGTAATCCAGTGAGGGGTCAACACTTGCCTTCTTTCCACACAGGAAACTCGTAAAGTGTCTCATTTCCAGTATACTGCCTGGCCGGACCACGGAATTCCAGACATGGCGGATGGCATTCTGGGAATGATGGAGCTGGCTCGCCAAAAACAGGGCAACCAGACGGACCCTGTAGTGATCCACTGCAGGTCTGTATCACACACACTGCCGTCTCTGTGTTTTTCTGTGCCTCTGACAAATGACCCATCTGCCCATGAAAATTCATCAGGTCGAGTCGGTCCGTGTTGTTAGGGTGCAGCAGGGGCCGGCCTGTGTTCCTCTGGTTCCATGCATTTTAATGGCACCATTTAAATGAAGTGAGACATGTTAAATATTCAGCACCTGATGTGGCGCTGGAAAAGCCAGTTAACTTCCAGACTTCAGCACAGATTCACTCATTACCCTCTCTTTATATACATGAGAGAGGCTCTGTCCGACAATATGGCCCGTAATTCCCCCCGTGACCCTCTGAACCGAGGCTCGGGAGGGAATGGATCATATCACGATATGGAAATGTGACGGCTTCGCTCTCTTTACAGTGCCGGCTGCGGTAGAACGGGGGTCATCTGTGCTGTCGACTATGTCAATGATCTACTGCTGACAGAGGTATTAACACCATAACTGACACAAAATTATATGCAAAATGCTTCAGGGTGAAGCATGTCATTTTTAAAGTTAAATTAGGCAACAAAATGTGTCATATGTGACCCTGGACCACAAAACCAGTCGTAAGTAGCACCAGATATATTTGGATATTTTTTGCACAGATTTTTCACAGATGTCTTTTATGCCAAAACTCATTAGGATATTAAGTAAAGATCATGTTCCATGAAAATATTTTGTAAATTTACTACCATAAATATATGAAATCCTAATTTTTGATTAGTAGTATGCATTGCTTAAGAACTTCATTTGGACAGCTTTAAGGACATTTTTTTTTTCAATATTTAGATTTTTTGTACCCTCAGATTCCAGATATTCCAAATATTGTTCTATGATGACAAACTTTACATCAATAGAAAGCTTATTTATTTAGACAATGAATCAATCTCAGTTTCCAAAAATTGACCCTTATGAGTGGTTTTGTGGTCCAGGGTCACACATATACTAATGTAATGCACACACATACACATTTAACATGTGAAACACATTTTGCTTTATTTTCAGCAAATACGGGAGGATTTTAATATCTTGGACCTGGTGTTAGAGCTCAGACGACAGAGACCTTCAGCTGTGCAAACCAAGGTAACATCAGAACATGATTTTTTGCATGCCACATATAATGGAAATTATCTGTAGAATGGATTCTTGAACTATAATTGATCCCTCTTCTCTTTAAAGTAAATTATCAAAGCTTGTATGTTTTTATCAAATGGATTAGGGCCCATTTAGCTCCGTCTGTCATATTTCACAATGGCATGTGATTTATGATGTCAAGTGCTATGTTTTTGTGAATCTCCTCAGGAGCAGTATGCATTTGTCTTTCATACGGTTGCTCAGATGTTTCAGAAGGTCTTGGAAATGAAAAACAAGAATTCAGAGGTAAGACATACACCACCATTCAAAAGTTTGAGGTCAATAAAAAAAATTTTATTTAAAAAACAACAGCTTTTATTCAGCAAGGACGCTTTAAATTGATTGAAATTGGCAGTAAGAACATTTATGATGTTGTAACACATTTCTGTTTCAAATGAGTGCTGTTCTTTTGAACGTTCTATTCATCAAAGAATTCTGAAAAATGTATCACAGTTTCCACAAAAAAATATTATGCAGCTGTTTTCAACACTGATAATAATAGAAAATGTATTTTGATCAGTAAATCAACATATTATAATGTTTTTCTGAAGGATCATGTGACACTGAAGAATGGAGTAATAATGCTGAAAATTCTTATTTGCATCACAGGCATAAATTACACATATTCTAAATAGAAAAAAATCTTTCACAATATTATTGCTTTTACCACTTCTTTAAAGTAAATGCAATCCAAGAGATAACCAAAAAAATCTTACAGTCCCCAAATTTTTTGAATGATAGTGTACAGTGATTAAATCAAATTTAAAGGTACAGTATGTAATATTGACAGCTAGTGGTTGAAATACTATTGGTTGAACTAGCAAGTAGGCATAATCACACAGACCAAAACACAACAAACATTCCAACACGGATTGCACATTTTAAAAATGGAATAACTGGCTGTTGCATTGTTTTTTGGAGTATGCAAACAAGTATGCAAACTTAGCATGTTTCCTAAATACCTGTGAATACCAGTTAAAAGTTTTTGATCAGTAAAAAATGTTTAAAGAATTCTATTCTGCTCACCAAGCCTGTTTATTTGATCCAGAATACAGCAAAATGTATTTTTCTATTTAAAATAACTGTTTTCTGTTTGAATATATTTTAAAATTTAATTTATTCCTATTATCAAAGCTAAATTTTCAGCATGATTACTTCAGTCTTCAGTGTCACATGATTCTTCAGAAATAATAATAATAATAATTATTATTATTATTATTATTGTTGTTGTTGTTGTTATTATTATCAATATTTAAAACAGTTGATTGCATTTTTTTTCCCAGGATTCTTTGATGAATAGAAAGATCCAAAGATCAGCATTTATCTGAAATAAAAGCCTTTGTAACAGTTTACACTATACAGTTCAAACTTGAGTCTGAATAATGTTTTTGGAAAGAAATTACAGAAATTAATTATTTTATTTATTTTTATTTATTTTATTCTTTAAATTGAGTTATGATAAAGACATTTGTAATGTTACAAAAGATTTCTATTTCAGATAAATGCTGTTCTTCTGAACTTGCTATTCATCAAAGAAACCTAAAAAAAAATTCCACTCAGCTGTTTTCAACATAATAATAATAAAAATGTTTTTTGAGCAGCAAAGCTGAATATTTTAATGATTTCTGAATGGTCTGGAGTAATGATGCTAAAAATTCAGCTTTGAAATCACAAGAATAAATTGCATTTTAAAATATATTCGAATAGAAAATAGAAAATTATTTAAAATATATTTCCAAGTTTTACTGTTTTTCTGTATTTCGTATTAAATAAATGCAGGCTTGGTGAGCAGAAGAAACTTATTTTAAAAAACATTAAAAATAGTTAAAACATTTTTAGCATCATTTATTTACTGTCATGTAATTCCAAACTTGTTTTTTTTTTTTTTAAACACAAAAGGAAATATTTGTTTGCTCCACTCATTTCCATACCAAAAGTCCTGCTGTCAAGCTCCAAACTTCAGCAAAACATGCAATAAAAGCAGTCTATATGACTTGTACTATATATTATGCACTATTATATCCATATATAAGCCATCTAATGTCATATGACAGCTTTTAGTGAGGAACACCCTAAAATGTAAGCTATTCATTGATCATCTTCCTCTCTGCCATAGCGCTGAAATTTACATTCAAATACATTCCTCTCATTGCGAGCTCTCATAGGCTTGGAATATAGCCCATGACTTATTGGACTACTTTTTTATGATGCCATGATGGTGTTTTTTGCCCGTGTAGGGCCTCCACAGCTTCTGCCTCTCTTCACTTTTATTTAAGGCATCTAACAGAATTATGACATTGTTGGGTTACTAGCGATTACTTAATGCTGGGTGACGTACTAATTTTCCATTGCTTGTCGAATGTTTAGATGGTGGATAATCTTTGTGACAAAATAAGAACAGTTTCCATTGGTTGACATCTCAGATGGGAATAGTATTTATATACCTCTGGTGTTGTTTAAAATACATTTACTCTGCCACTACATCTTTTGTTTTTATATCACATCATGTTTTACTTCCTCAAGACTTTGAGCCGTGAGCTTTAGAAAAGCAGTTTAGCAGGAAACACACTCGCTGTGTGCTTCCTCTATGCAAATATACAGGCATCCTTCAACAGTTGAACACAGCTTCTCTATGTAGCTGCTTTCCCTCCCTGTCTGTTCGTATTTCACAGTTTGTTTGTTTTTTTTCCTGTATTTTATATTGGAAACTCAAGACTTCAGCCTCTCTGTACATCAATGCGGTTCCACCGAGGGCTTCACAGAAATCAGGAACGTTAGGCAGCATCAGCGTACCCCCTAAAACACGGTAAGACCGCAAAGACCCTCATTTCCACGTTTCTAACCCTGTTTGCGGATGTCTGTGATTAAAAGCAGTGGTGGCGACACAGCCAGAGCCCAATTTGAGATCGACAACTGCGCAAATCTGCTAACTACAGCGCTGTGCGTCACGCAGGTGGACTCAGCCAAGACGCTCGCAAGCTGTTATTGTCGGTTCTGTCTCGCACACCACAGGGAGCAATTTGAACTTTTCTCATCTAACACATAACTAGAGTTAATGTGAGTTAAAATCTTGAGTCATCGACGTATAGCTGGATATGTATTTCCCTCCACAGGCACTTGTTCATGCTGACATTTCTGCTTTGCATACAGATGAATATGACTTTTGTAATGATGATTGATCTAAAGATGTGAATATTTTACGGCTAATGCTCAGATTATACAGAGCAAACAAGCAATTTAATCATTTAGAAGTCGCCATGTTCTGCCATTGCAGTTCCCCTTGGGTCAGTAGCATTTTTCATAAGAAACGCTGAATGGAAATGTGACAGACAGTCATTAGACGTTGCTGCACATTTGGTCTCACAATGCACCAATGTAGTCAAGCCGCCCAGAGCGAAATGTGGAAGATAAACTTTCTATTTTCTGTGAATGAGCTACTGTGCAGCCTCACATCACTCTGTAATCTAATACAAATGACATTGTCACAGATACCCATTGGCTTAAAAACTAGCAATGTAATTGACATGCATATCTTGATCATATGTTTCTGAGATATGCATTTTTGTACTACGCACCAATGTAAAATAATATGAATGATTTTATATCTAGATTCTTGTGTTTTCTGCGAATGCTTGTCAGTTTTTACACTACCAGTCAAAAGATTTTTAATGTTTAAAGTCTCTTCTGTTAAGCAAGCCTGCATTTATTTGATGCAAAGTACAGTAAAACAGTACAATTTAGAAAAGTTTTACTATTTAAAATAACTGTTTTCTATTTGAATATTTTAAAATGTGATTTATTACTTTGATTTTTAAAGCTACATTTTTAGCATCATTACTCCAGTTTGCTGATTTGCTGTTCAAAACACATTTAGTAATATTATTATTATTATGTTGAAAACAACTGAGTAGAATTCTCTTTTAGATTTCTTTGATGAATAGGAAATTCAGAAGAACAGCTTTTATCTGAAATAGAAATCTTTTGTTATGTAATAAATGTCTTTATCATCACTTTTGATCAGTTTAAAGCATAATAAAGCTAAATAAAATATTAATTTCTGTAATTTACTTCCCTCCCCACAAAAAAAAGTATACTAATTGTAATTACAAAAGTTACAAAAGCTTTTTATTTCAGATAAATACTGATCTTTGGATCTTTCGATTCACCAAAAAAATAAAAAGTGTACTCTACTGTTTTAAATATTGATCATTTGAACTTGAACAAACCATCAGAATACTAGAATGATTTCTGAAGGATCATGTGACACTGAAGACTGGAGTAATGATGCTGAAAATTTTGCTTTGATCGCAGGAATAAATCACGTTTTAAAAAATATTCAAATTTAAAGCAGTTATTTTAAATAGTAAAAATATTTTACAATATTACTGCTTTTGCTGTATTTTGGATCAAATAAATGCAGGCTTGGTGAGCAGAAAAGAATTCTTTAGAAACATTAGAAATCTTACTGTTCAAAAACTTTTGACTGGTAGTGTATATACATCTTTAAAATCATTTAAAAATCTTTCAAATATATTTTATGCTGGATGGAATATGCAGAATAATTTGCTTACATAAAACATACAAGAAAAATGATTTTATTCCTAGCTTACATATGTATTTGTCTGTCTTTGGTTTCAGAAATCAACCTCTCAAGTCCAGGCTTTCTCATCCTCTTCCTCAGATCAGGATGAACGACACTTATGCAGTCATCAACAAGTCCAAACAGCCTCCCTTATCTGCCCCTCACTCCATCACTGTCCATCACTATGACAATGCTGATTTAGAGAAAAGCAATAACAATGCTGTATACAGTACAGTCAAACCTAAAACTAGGCCCATGTCAGTCCTGCCCTCTCCCACCTCACTGGGTTATGACAGATCAACCACAGCCAATCAGAGAGGAGGACTGGCACCCAAAAAGATGGACAATGAGGGTTATGAGCTATTGCCAGGTAAGGGACATTTTGATTGGCCCCTATATATTTTTTTTTAAATGGCAGATGATGCATTTTAAAAAGTGAGTTAACTATAAGTAACCACTTAACAACCACCCTGATTCAGTTTTGATTTAGTATTATTTATTTGCTATTCTAGTATTTATTAATATTTAGAATTAGCTTTTATTTTTCTAATTATGTGTTTTCATTTAATTTTAGTTTTTTTTGTCAGTTAAAAAAATTATTTAGCTTTAATTTATTTTTACATTTTCAACATTTTTAACATTCCGTATATAGTTTTAGTACTTTTAATACATGTTTGATTTCAGCTTCTCATCAAGGTAACATTTCATTTTAATTTTCCAAGTTCCAAGTTTTTCATCTAATATTAAAATATTTATTTTTGACGTTATTTAAATCCTATATTTTTTATATATTTAGCTTTAGTTAACAACAGCACTGCACTGTGTAGGGTTGCATAAAAAGCAATAAAAAAAAAAACTTTTAGTACTTTTAGTAAATATTAAAAAGTACTTTTAATATGTATTTGCTTACTTAATTATTTCAGCTTCTCATCAAGGCTACATTTTTAATTAATAAAGTTACCAGCTTTTTATTTAAGTTTTTCATCTAATATTTCTTAAATTTAGCTTTACTATTTTACTGTTACTACTTTACTATTTATTAATATTTTGAATTAGCTTGTATTTTTATATTTTGTTTTTATTTGCATTTTAGTTTCTTTTTTTTTTTTTTATCTTTTTAAATCTAAGTTTTAGTACTTTACTTTAGTACTAATACTTATTTGATTCCAGCTTTTATTAAGGCAACATTTTAATTTTCCAAGGTTTTTTTTCTAAAATGTATGTTTATTTTTAGCATTATTTAGATGAACAATACATAGCATACAATCATAACATGGGAGCATAAAAACATTCATTGGCCTTTTTTCCCACTCAATTTGTTTTTTTAAATGGCAGATAATACAGTGATTAAAAATTCAGTGGCCAGCAAGTACTCATTTAACAACCACCCTGATCCAGTGTTGGTTTAGTATTATTTATTTATTTACTATTATAGTCTTTATTAATATTTTGAATTAGCTTGTGTTTTTAGATTTTGTTTTTATTTGAATTTTAGTTTTGGTAACACTATATTTTAAGGTGTCATAATACAGAGTAATTACCTAATTAAGTACATAGTAGTAGCCGTTGTACTTACATGAAAAAAAAAGGAATGACCATGTAACTATGCTATGGAACAGCCTGTAAATTACAGTTTGTAATTATGTAGATGTAATAGGCAGCTACTGTAACGTATATGTAACAGACAGAGTGTCGTGAAGCACACTTAAGTACAGTCTGTTACATGGCTACGTATGTAAAGTATTACCTTAAAATAAAGTGTTACCCTTTTAATACTTATTTGATTCCAGCTTCTTATTAAGGCAACATTTCTAATTTTCCAAGTGTTTTTTTTAAGTTTTCATGTAATTATATATATATATATATATATATATATATATATGCAAAAGCCACTAAATCCATCTGACGTATTTCTTTAAAATGAGCATTTCTTTCTGGCTACTTTGTATAGGTTTCTATGTAAGTACTAGTACTTCTGATTGGGCTGCGGCTGGAATTTAGCGAGTTTGAAGTAAAAGTATTTGATGGACGTATAATATGTGTCAGGAGCATTCACTCAGTATCATTATCTCATTTTTGACGGAGATGGCTTTTAGCTGGTTTTGCATCTGAACTCTTCATACATACATACATACATACATACATACATATATATATATATATATATATATATATATATATATATATATATATATATATATATATAAACATTTATACGAAACATTTTTTTTAAAAGCTTTAGTTACATCGCTGCACTGTGGAGGGTTTTTTATTTATTTTTTTCAATAATAATTTTTTTTAAATGGCAGATGATACAATGATTAAAATTCAGTAGCCAGCAAGTTACCAGCATTATTTATTTGCTATTATAGTATTTATTAATATTTTGAATTAGCTTGTATTTTTATATTTTCAGTTTTTGTCTTTTTTTTAATTATTATTTTTAGTTTTATATTTAAATTTTCAACATTTTCAACATTCATTTGTAATTTTCCAAGTTTTTAAAAATGTCTTTCACCTAATATTTATTTTTGGCATTATTTAAATTAACAAAAATTTTTAAAAAATAAATTTAGCTTTAGGTAACGACAACTTCCTGTGGAGGGTTGCATAAAATGCTTACACTAGTATTACAGGTTCCTTTTATACTGGTCATAACGTTTTTTTTAAGTCAGTTACATAAAAACTTGGTCTAATTTGAATCCAGAAATAAGTCTGATTACCTCCTGGCTAACTGAACCCTGCTAGGCTAAAGTCTGCTGAAAAGAAAATAAAAGTAGACGCAAACTGCAAACTCATTACTTCGGCTGCACACTAAAAGGAAGATCATTTTAGTCAGTGGGAACTTGCTTGTTTTAGGATAGTGAAGTTCTGGAAACTTCTGCTTGCTGCTTTCACTGTTCTCTCATGACTCTGTTCCGTTCTTCATTCTTCTCTTTCATGTGATCACCAGGGTATTCAGAGACTCTCGTTTGGTGTTTATCTGTTAAAGGTTCAGTTATTTGAAGCTTGCATTTCCACATCTCTTATGGAATTTAAATTCCCTTTTTGTTTTATCCGCTGTTGAACTTTTAAAGTCATTTTAATGCCACTGGTATGCCACCAAATGAAAATAGTCAGCAGCATACAGTGCATATGAAATAGTAAGCTAGTTGTCTTTTTTAAACACAGCCAGTGTTTTCAATTGTTCAACCAACAGATAGCCCCGCCTCCAAATTCATGCCATTTGTTTGAGGCAAAAGGTTAATGTTTTATATAGCACCGATGTGTTTACACACCAGTTGCATATTAAAACTGGGATAAGAGGAAGTATTTGAGAACAAAAAAGACAAAAACAAATTGCATACTTCATTTAAAAGAGCAAACAAAATATAAAATAAATAAGTATTGCACATTTTAATAATAATTTCTAAAGAAGTCTTTTTTTTTTTTTTCCCTCTCAGGGGAGTTGAGGTCCATGAATAGAGATTTGCAGGTAAATGATCTGTCAGTAATAAGATGTTTGCAGTAATTTTTGCTTGGTTTTCTTGTTAACATATTAGATGTTAAATAAAAGTGCTAAGTATATATTAATCGTATATGACGCACTTATATGCAGTTAATTTAAGTCTGTTCACTTGTAGATGTGTCATATTACTTTCTTGTCTGTGTTTCACACTCACATTCATCTTCTTCCTGTGATGGGAGGGTCCTAGCAGAGATCACACTCACAAATTAACAAGCTTTATCACACATTTACAGGCAGTACGTTTAGTCAAAAATAACTGATTGAATATTTGCAGTGAATATGATGTCTATTTGACTGACGATCGCAGGCTTTTTAACCCCGATAATCACAGATTAAGATCTGCAAAGAATATCATTAAAACTAATTAAATTAAATATGTTTTCCTCAGCCGCACAGTTCGCTTTCACGATCCCCAAGTGCAAGTAAGTGTCCAGTAATTTGTTTTATTTACTTTACTATGCAAGTTGATCTGGAATTTTTGGTGAATTTACACATTATTTATCAGTATTATTTATTTTTTATAAAATAAAAAGAGCATGTTTAAATGATTTATTCCACAAAAAAATCAAATAAATAAATGCTTATGCTAAATGGGGGGATTGGCATACAAATCGTTTTTCTGTAATTATGATGTATGATTCTCTAACACGTGATTTATAAACTATTAACTGAGAGTCTACATTGATTATTTGTACTTTTAAAAATGTATTAGTCACACCACATGCATTTTAAAATGTACTAGTGAAGGCAAAAATAATATTAAAGTATATATTTTTTTAAGTTTAAAAAACTTAGAATAACAAAGCATGTAACTTTTTGGCTCATTTAATTTATTTACAAAGTATATTTTTGTATTTATTATATATTTTGTCATTATAAGCTATTTATTATTATATTATGAAATTTTCTAAAGTCTTTTCTGCAATCTCATGCCATAAAATGGGTTATTTTTAATGTGCTGGGTCATGGTAATATTTTAAATGCACTACAAGCTGCATAAATAATATGGAAGTCTACACTTATTTAATTTATTTACAAATTATATTTTTTTATTTAATATATATTTTGTTACTATAAGCTATTTACTATTATATTATTTATTATTTAAGTCTTTTTTTGCAATCTCAAGCCATAAAATGGGTTATTTTTAATGTGCTGGGTCATGTGAATATTTTAAATGCAAGACAATCTGCATAAATAATACGAAAGTCTAATCTCATTTAATTTATTTACGAATTATATTTTTTATGTATTATATATTTTGTTATTATAAGTTACTTATTATTATATTATTTATTATTTAAAGTCTTTTCTGCAATCTCATGCCATAATTTTTTTTTTTTTTTTTTTTTTGTGCCGGGTCATGTGAATATTTTGAATGCAAGACAAGCTGCATAAATAATATGAAAGTCTAAACTCATTTAATGTATTTACAAATTATATTTTTGTTGTATATTTTGTTATTATGAGCCATTTATTATTATTATTATGTTATTTATTATTTTAAGTCTTTTCTGCAATCTCGTGCCATAAAATGGGTTATTTTTAATGTGCCAGATCATGGTAATATTTTAAATGCAAGACAAGCTGCATAAATAATATGAAAGTCTCACCTACAGTTACAGTACTAAAGTGCAAAAGTCTTAGGCCACTAGTATTTTCACCAGCTAAAAAATGGTTTAAAGTAAGTTATTTCTATCTTTTGCTGTAGTGTGTCAGTAGGAAACATTCTGTTTGCCATTAATTGTAATAATCTAGTGAGATTTTTGTTTGTACAAGGAGTCTGACAACAGCCAGTGCTCCACACAGACATCTGATCTCACCATCATCCAGTCTGTCTCTGGAATGACATGAAGAAACAGAAAAACTGAGACAGACAAAATCCAGAAGAACTGTGGCAACATCTCCAAGATGTTTCAAGTAACCTACCTGCAAAGCTACCTGAAAAATGCACAAGTGCACCTAGGGCAAAAGCTGCTTTAAACGCAAAGGATGGTCACATCAAATGCTGATTTATTTTAGTTAATAGAATAGGATGCTGTTTTCGACAGCATCCTCATTTTATGTGCCTAACTGCCTAAAAATTTTAACAGAACTGTAGCTTTGTAGGTGTAGGTCTCTTAAAGCATCTTGGAGATGTTGCCACAGTTCTTCTGGATTTAGTCTGTCTCCGTTTTTGCTGTTTCTTAAGACAGACTGGATTGAATGATGGAGAGATCAGATCTCTGTTTGCACAAGGAGTCTGACAACAGCCTGTGCTCCATACCAAAGTCTCACTGGATTATTATAATTAATGGCAAAATGAATGTTTAGAAATGTAAACTGATATTTCCTACTGACACACTACAGCAACAGACTGACTTTAACTGACTTTAAACCATTTTTTAGCTGATGAAAATACTAGTGGCCTAAGACTTTTGCACAGTACTGTATATAAACCTAAAAGTATCATGCATAAAATAGTTAACAAAACTATTAAGTTTGAGAGCATCTGCCAAATTTTAACCCACCGTGTTGATGTTGACTTTATATTATGTCCATAAAGCACCTATAAATGCATTCAGACAGTTTCATACAGTCCACAAAGAGTGCGTGTGTGTGTTAGTGATGCAGGAGTTGCTTCAGTTCCCCGGAGGCTCCTTATCGAACGAATGAGTGTGAAATACTATCTAGCAGTAAACAGGAAGAAGTGTTAGATCAGTGCTGGTTTCACTCTCATACTCTGAGTTTGGTTTTTAAGCTGCTAAACGTTGTTAAACATGTTTTTGCAGCTGAGAGCCAATCGTCTACAGATGATGATTATGAATATGTGTCTAGTGTCGTCAAGGACACCAGCAGCCCATTTGCCCCGGGCAGCCTGGGTGAGTAACGCCATATGCACACTAAATCTTAATTCTGTACACAACAAGAGTACCGAGCAGATAAACATTTAGGTTTGGATGGGTTTTTGATGAGTCTTTGGACAAAACTGCGTGCTGTTACAATTTCAAGTTTGTCTAGAAGCTGAACGGCTGCCTAAATCAATCTTATTGTGCATATGTGAACTGCTAACTTGTCATTTAGTAAATGAAAATAAATAAACTGCTGCCTTACAACAGATGAACAAATCTAACTGAGCTTTTTAGACCACACACACACTTACAACCACAAAAAAGCATCAACAGTGTGGTTTCCAGGCCTCAAGAGCGCCCATATCCGGCAAAGGCAAACATCACTTCTATTGCTCATATTTAGGGTAGGCAACAAATCTGTATTAAAGTCCTTCGCAAAGACCCGCCCCCACTTTGTTACTGTTGCCATAGCGCTCTCGCAACACACGTCATGTTCTCAAACAGTGAAAAATGCATTGCGAAGCAAAGAGGAAACTGACAAGACAGAGCAGGTTACTTTAGGTATGAAACAAAGTCTCAGCTTTCAACTGTTGTAATTTTTTAAGAAATTCAAAGAATAAGTACCGTTCTGTGGCTCTTTGATGTGTTGTGACAGATCGCTGTAGCGCCTCAGTTCTCTTCCACTTTAGTTATCAACAGCGGAAATAAGCCTTTGGGCAAGACTTCCAGTTCATTAGCAGCTATAGGGAAATAGTAAAAATAATATCAATGTGCAGTGAATGGTAAAACTGTTTGTACTGTAAACCAGTGTGTTCATTTCCATCTCGTTTTAGTGCTATGTTAACAAATGTAAAAAAAAAATCCAAGATTACGAGATTGAAGTCATAATATTTTGAGAAAAAAAGTCAAAATTACAAGAATAAAGTCGCAGCAGTACAAGAATGAAGTCAAAATGTTTCTCAAATAAAGTCAAAATTATGAGAATGAAGTCGCAGCAATACGAGAATAAATTCGAAATACTTTGAAAATAAAGTTGAAATTATGAGAATAAAGTTGAAATGTTTTGAGAATAAAGTCCAAATAATGAGAATAAAGACAAAATATTTCAAGAATAAAGTTAAAATGTTTTGAGAATAAAATCAAATTGACAAGAATAAAATTATGAGAATAAAGTTGAAATATCAAAATATTTCAAGAATAAAATTATGAGAATAATATCAAAATATTTTGAGAATAAAGTCAAAATTACGAGAATTAAGAATTTATTTACTCTCAGTTTATTCTCAAAATATTACGACTTTATTCTCGTAATTTTGACTTTTTCCGAAAATTACTAGGCCTTTAATCTTGTAATCTTATTTTTTAACGTGGTACTCAAACACCATCATAGTTCATAAGATAGGAGATTAAATAATATGGTAAGACAGACCAATTTGCAATATCAAGCAGCAAAGTACAGCTAAAAATAGCTGGACGCCAATGAAACTGGAGGCCGGAACCAATAAAATTTACAAATGGCCGCACCCGCTATTATGGAAAACATAAGGTGGATAGCATGAAATAAACACGAATAAACATCAGAAAGTATCTGTTTCAACTGTGGAAAGATGCCAGTACATACTACTTTTCAAAATTGTGAGACTTTGAAATGTCATTTATTAGATAATAACTAACAAATATCTAAATCTTTGTTCCATAGAAGAAAGTACGTCTTAGAGGTTTTAAATGATTTGAGGATGAGTAAATAATTACAGAAAGTGTATTTTTAAATAAAGTGACACCCTGGCAGCGCATAGAAACACTCAGAACATCATAACATCACATAGAAATGACTTGGCAACCAGGTTATGAACAATGCAACTTAAAGGAGAAGTCCACTTCCAGAACAACAGTTCACAGATAATTTACTCACCCACTTGTCATCCAAGATGTTCATGTCTTTCTGTCTTCAGTCATAAAGAAATTATGGTTTTTGAGGAAAACATTTCAAGATGGACTTCAGTGGTGCCCTGATTTTGAACTTCCAAAATGTAGTTTAAATGCAGCTTCAAAGGGCTCTAAATGATCCCAGCCGAGGAAGAAGGGTCTTGTCTAGTGAAACGATCTGTCATTTTTTTTTGGAAAATAAAAATTTGTATACTTTTTAAGCACAAAAGCTCATGTAGCACAGGCTCTGGGATGCGCGTTCACAAACTATTAAATCATGTTGAAAGGTCACACGGAACGTAGGTGGAACTACAGACCCAGTGTTTACAAAGTGAACGCACAAAGACTAAGAAAGTGCAAGTAAGTCAAACGCTGTTTACAAACAAAATGGTACAACGATGTCGGACCATTTTGAAGTTGTAGGAGAAAATAAGATGACGTTTTTTGCCATACTCTACCTTTTTCAGTACACAGACGATGAACTTAGATGTGAGTCATAGTAGTGATGAGAAGTTCGGATTATTTTACCGACTCGGACCTTTGAGTCTCGTTCAGCAAAATGAACGAATCTTTTTTTCAAGTCATTTCGTTTATTTCGTTCATTTAAGCAAAATATAATTCAAATGTTACGTATTACTTCCCTAACACATCTACTGCTTATACAAACGTTGATCACACTACAAACAAGAAAAAACTTTAATGCTATAAGAAACAGTTAAGATGAATTCTTTGTTTACCTGGGTCTTTAGTCTATGATTAACTCACCTCACCTCTTATCTGACAAGTTTTCGGGTCTGAGTCGTTCGTTCATCACGTGACAGCCCCATAAGATAAATGAACGACTCGAAAAACCCAAAGACTCGAAACAGGTGAACTAATTCCACTACAAAACCTAATTGAATGTTGCGCATGCGCGACTGAACGAATCACTCCCCGAGACGACTCGTTCTTCCCGAGTCACATTAAAGATTTGTTCAAAATGAACGAATCGTTCAAGAACACACATCCCAGAGCCTGTGCTACACAAGTTTTTGTGCTTAAAAAGTATACAAATTTTTATTTTTCAAAAAAAATTACCAATCATTTTACTAGATAAGACCCTTCTTCCTTGGCTGGGATCGTTTAGAGCCCTTTGAAGCTGCATTTAAACTACATTTAGGAAGTTCAAAATCGGGATACCATATCAGTCCATTATATGAAGAAAAATCCTGAAATGTTTTCCTCAAAAACCATAATTTCTTTACGACTGAAGACAGAAAGACTTGAACATCTTGGATTACAAGGGGGTGAGTAAATTATTTGTAAATTGTTGTTCTGGAAGTGGACTTCTCCTTTAAAAAAAAAAAGAAAAGAAAATAATTAGTGGACATGTATGCAATCCTGATCCATATGAATTCATCTGGACAATGTTTCTCAGTTGCACCTGGTCATTTTAAGCATTATCTGTGTTTGTCTTGCTCTTCAGGTTTCAACTGTCGTATAAAGAAACCCAAAGGCCCTCGAGATCCACCGGCCGAATGGAGTCGTGCAGAAAGATGAAACTGCAACAGGTTTTAGGTTTTATAAAAAATTAACCCAACCTAGTGTAGCCTGTTCCAGTAAATGCACAGCTATTTTTACACTGGGTAATGAAGCGTTATTTATTTCCTTCAGAGGTAGTTTTGTTTCTTTTACTGTTTTACATACTGAAGCAATTTATGATTATGTACAGTAGTGTAGTTTACTGATGTGTTTGTGTGGCAAAAAATATAAAAATGAAAAATGCAAGTGAATGCTGATGTAAGAATGCATGCGATAAAGGGGTCATTTAAGGGGTCATTTTGTAATCTTTTTTTTTTTACCTAATAGATGTTTACCACGTAAATGTGAGTCATGATCTTTTCTAATATATATTCATCTGACATCAGCAAATTGCTGTTTAGTTTCACTAAAATGTTTCTTTTGGACTTCTCCAAATGTTTTCATAGTGTATTAAACCGTTTTATTTCAAATCATCAGGCAACATGTGAATTCTCATAACACAACCCCGTTTAAGTCAAAAGCTGGTGTGTGGCTGATGTGATATGATGTGTTTGTCAGTAGAGGGCAGTGTTGAGGTGTGATTTCTCTTCATGTTATTCCCCAGAAAGACACATCGCTCAGGTCATAAAATAAAGTCATTTACAGACAATATAACTTGTGCATAATTATTGATGCTACCACTCATCTCTGAATGTGCCTTTTTAATATTTTGCCCTAAGAACTTCTTATTACATGACTTTGTGTGCTGTTTAAGTGTTTTAAATTCCCTTTCTAAATCCAGTGCGGACTAGCTGTTCAATCTTAGCGCTCATTCCGGTGATAAAGCCATAAAACTTGCCCTCTAAACTCCAGTGCGATTTTATTTCCCTCATGAAAATCAATGGAATCTTAAGTTGTGCTTAAAGGAGGGAGCACGTTTTCCCAGATGCTCAGCCTGTTGGCAGCGTTCCTGGATGCGTGTTTTTGATGATGAATCATTCTTGCAGGATGGTAACAGCAATATCATGCAGAAATTCTGTGAGATGTTTTCTACTGCTCTTTACACCAGATCAAACATGCATCGCCTGGTTAAAACTGGCTGCTTTATTGTGGATGAGGCGTGAAGACTTGAAGTCACATGATGATAGAAGGTTTGATGATTTCTTATAAACAGGATAGTTCGGGTCCTGGATGCTGATTGGTCAATATAGCATTACAGTTGTGATAAACGATGTGATTGGTTGAATTTGTATGGAATGTGTAACAATCCTGAAGGGTGTGATGGAAGATGCTACTTCTGTTTAACCATTTTTAATAATTTAACATTTTTTTTCTCACAATTATGAATATAATCATGAATTTTGTGTTCGATATAGTTCAATATGTTCAATTAACTTAGTTTTATATAATAACATTATTAATAGTAATAATTAGTACTATTATTATTAATCATATATTAATACAGTAGTAATATCATGTTATATATTACATAAAATAACTTATTTTTTATATCACAATAATTTTATGAATAGTAATAATTATTTTATTATTTTATTTTTATTATTTTATTATTAATACATCAATAATAATATTTATGTTATATTTATAAATATAATATATAGATATATTTATATATGTATATATGTATATCTGTCTGTCATAATAATATGAATAGTAATAATAAATATATTTGTTATTTTATTTTATTAACTTTTTATATCATAATACTATTAATAGTAATAATTATTTCTGTTATTATTAATCATATATTAATAAAGTGTGTGTGTGTATCATTATATTTTAATACAATATATATAATATACAATATAAGTTTTTTATATCATATTATTAAAAGTAATAATATTACTTTTGTTATTAATACATTAGTAAACATATATTTATTGCAATTGAATTATATATATATATATATATATATAATTTAATATAATTTAATACAATTTATTAACTTATTTTTATATTATTTAATGCAATATAATAACTTTTTATATCATATTATTAATGGTAATAATTATATATATAATTACTATTTATTAACTTATTTTTATATAATATTAATATTAATGATTATTACTTATTATTATTTTTAATACAATTGTAATATTTCTTATAATATGTGAACTTAATTTTATCATAATAACATTAAAAAGTAATAATAATAATTATTTTATTTTTATTATTTATTTTATTATTAATACATTTATAATAGTATTTGTTATATTCTTTATAATATATAACGTGATATATTTACTGTATATATATCTATATCTATCTATTATAATGATGATACAATATATTGCATTATTTTTTATATCATTATAATATTAATAGTAATAATTATTACTATTATTATGAATCACATATTAATACAGTAGTAATAATATCTATTTAAATATATAACAGAATGAAAAAGAATACTATTACTATGTTATTACAATTTCTTTTTTAACTATTAAATTATTGTGAACTACTTAACAGGTCTTTGATCATTGCTGTGATTGTAGGAGAGCTGTCCAAAACAAAAACAACATGATTATTATATCAAAAAAATCCCTGTAGATGTGTTTTTAGCCTGAGGGAGTTTTTCTCTGAAGGTGTTGCAGTCAACAGAGACTCCATTTTTAGTCATGCAGTGAATATTTTGACTCCAGCCTTGCTCCAACTCTCTCTCTCTGTGTGTGTGTGTGTGTGTGTGTTTATGAGTGTGATGAGACAGAGAAGAGCCCGATAGAGGAGTCTGAGGATACACAGACGGATGGAAACTCATAGGGAAAAAATAACAATGAAACAGCAACAGACAGACAGAGAAGGAGAGGCTGTTTGCTAGTGTTCTGCTAATGGCTGCTCTGTTAGCAGTAAAGCCTGTAGGGTAAGTATGTGTGTGTGTGTGTGTGTGTGTGTTGGTCTCCTCTGAGCTCCTCTGGCTGGGTAATCCCATTCAGCACATGCTAATGTGAAACCAGATTCTAATGACCTTCTGCCATGGCTTTTCAACCCAGGCCTGGAGCAATCTCACAGCAACATCTCATAGATACTCTCTCCAAGAACGCCCCCACAGTAGCACACAAGCATCCCAGTGAACAAACCATCTTACCATAAAATCTCTCTTATCTACACCATCGCTGCAGAGCGCCTCAGACGTTATGGTTTGAGTGAATTATTATTGTAATTTTACAGTACAATCACAGTTTCTGGCAGCATCCCAATTTGCATTGTATCAATTCTATATAGTGGACGGTCAAGCCAATTGAGCTTGTTTGAATTCAGTCTAGTGTGTAAGATTAGGAGTAGTGTGTATTTTTAGCTCCAACTTTTTTAAGCTACATTTTTGTCTATCTTTTCTCATGATGTAGATTAACGTTTGAAAGTTAGGGGTCTGTAAGATTTTTTTTAATAGCAGTCTCATATTTATTTGATTTAAAATACAGCAAAAATGAGAAATATTGTGAAATATTATTACAATTTAAAATAACAGTTTTCTATTTTAATATATTTTGAAATGTAATTTATTTATTTATTTTTTTTTACTTTTTTTCAGGATTCTTTAAATAGAAAGTTCAGAAGAACAGAATTTATTTGAAATTGTAATATTATAGAAAATTATTAATTTCTTTTAAAAAATTCTGTTGACCCAACATATGGATTTTTAAACATATGTAGGTATTTATTTATTTATTTATTGGCAACATTATCTGGTAAAATAAAATAAAAAATGTTGAATAAATCAACAACAAATAAAACTTAAAAAAAAATATATATATATATATATATATATATATTAAGTTTTATTTGTTGTTGATTTATTCAACATTTATATATATATATATATATATATATATATACATATATTATAATATATATATATATTAGAAGTAAATAATTACATTTTATATATTTTATATATATTGCTTAATAAATTTATATTATAATTAAAATATAATTATTATAATTATAATATGTTTTGACTTTATTGTAATTTTGACTTTATTCTCAAAATATTTTGAATATTTCAAAATATTTTAAGAATAAAGTAAAAATTACGAGAATTAAGAATTTATTTATTATCAATTTATTCTCAAAATATTTTCAACTTTATTCTCAAAATATTTAGACTTTATTCTTGTAATTTCTAACTTATTTATGTAATTTACATTTTATTCTCGTAATTTTTAATTTATTTATGTAATTATTTATTTATTTATTCTTGTGGCTATAGTTTGCAATAATTTTTATCTGGTAAAATAAAATAGATATTAAAAATATATATATATAATAAAATCTATTGTGTATATATATAATTTATATATATATATATATATAATTTATATATATATATTATTATTATAAATATAATACAATAATTATAATAACATATTTATATATAAATATATTTATATTATAATATATTTTGCCTATATATTTTTATTTGTAAATTGCTTAAATATACTCTTCATATATATATATATATATATATATATTTCTCAATATTTATCTTAATTGTATTTAAATTTATAATTAATATAAATTTTAAAAATTATAATTTTAAATAATTATAATAATATATAATATAATTTTAAATAATTAAAAATTAGTATAAAAATGTATAATTTATATGTAGATGTATAAGTCAAAGTAATTCATTAATTGTAATTAATTATTATTTATTGTATTTGTTATTATACATTTATATATTTTTTACATTTATATTTTTTTAATATATTTTTTCAACAACAAATAACACTCTCTCTCTCTCTCTCTCTCTATATATATATATATATACACACACACATATATATATGTGTGTTTTTAACGTTTATTCCGGTGCAATACTTTGTCTGTGTTATTTAATCTGGTAAAGGTCATAAATATGTAGATTTTAGCCTTTTAACCCCTTTTTACTCTGCATGTGAACACCTTTAATGACAGTGTGGCGGCTTATTCCGTATCTGATATGTCCGTTTACAATTCGATTCTTATAATGAGCTGCTTTTTGAAAGTTTTCTGTGTTTGCTGTACATTTAAATGTACTTAAACCCCAGAATATTCCTTTAAGTGTTCATTACTGTGATTTGACCCTGCTGTCACAGTCAGCGCATCCAGAACAGTTGGTACATTTACCAGCTCCCATGAAGGCACGTCAGTTAACACCCTGTGAGGTTCTTTCATTGTTGTTTCAAGATGGCTTCACTGTCATCTGTTAGATTATTAATCGGAGTGCGGCTGTAGAAAGCGTTTAGTGTCCTCCGGTCTCTTCGTGACCTCGGGATCATAAGCGTCCCATTCAGTAAGTGTCCGCAGTGAGAAAACGGTCAGTTCTGAGGGAAGACAAAGACGGCGAGTGAGCGAGAGAGAGAGAGGAGAGGAGAGGCCGTGGCGGCCCTCGGGCTGGTTTGGATCCAGCAGACAAGGGAGGCCTGTGTTCACTAGAGCACATGGATATTGATCTGCTCCCTGCCGTCTCACCGCCCATCTGTTTGGGTGAAGACTGCGATACCTCCATACTACAACTCCCGCCTGCCGTCTCCATGGAGACTAATCCATTTATCCCGCTGAATTACAGTATCGGACAACTTTTTTTTCTGCTTGGTAGCCATTTTGTGATTGTCAATTTGGTTTTTAACTTTGACTCTTATTGATTAGTCCGTGCTCACATACATTTAGAAATGCTTTCATCAGAAGTGACTTCAGGAGTGCAGTAGTGCAAGAATATACATATACGTGTTTAACATAAATATACAAGTGATCAAAAATGAGCTCAACAAATATGCATTTATTACATAGCCTCCATTTAGTCTAAATATAGAATACATTTTAATCTCAATTGAAATATTGTTCACAGGGAATGAACATTATTTTTATTACTCTAGCTAATAAAATAGAGAGAGAGAGAGAGAGATTATGCAGGTAAAATAAATCAATAAATATTTTTTTTGTTATTGTTATTAAAAAAAATGCATTTATTTAATAAATAAAGATAAAAGTTTCTGTCCTTGTGATATTGCTTAAATATAGTCTTTATATGTTTTAATATTATTTAAAAAAAAATAATATTTGTGTTAATCAGACAATATGTAAATGTACAATTAATTTAAAACAACTTATTCGTTTTTAAATTAAAAATGGTGGTATGCAGGTAAAATAAATAAACAACAAATAAAATAAATAATAATAAATGTTTATTGAAGAAAAATAAAATATAAATAAATAAATTAAGTAATTATAAAATAAAAAATATTATATATGTAAAAAAATTAAAAAAATAAAAAATAAATATATAATTGTTGTTATTATTATATAATAAAATATTCAATTATTGTATAATAAAAAATTATACATAATATATATATATATATATATATATATTAATAAATAATAAAGAAACTCAATAATTATATATATATATATATATATATATATATATATTTTTTTAAATACATATATATATTTATATATGTGTGTGTGTATATATATATATATATATATATATAAGTTATTAATATTAATATATTATATTTTTTCTGACGCTGAAAACTGGAATCACAGAAATAAATTACCTTTTATATTTAGAAAATACAATAATAAATACAGTAAAGCTCAAATTAATTATAATTTTTTTCTGTATTTGTCTTACTTGTATTTATTATAAAAATGTAAGACATATAAAATGTATGATTAATTCAAAGTAATTAAGAATAATAATTAATACATTTGTTATAACTAAGTAAACTAAAATATAAATAAGTAATAAATAAATTCAATAATTATAAAATAAATAAAAAAATATAAATTATAAAAAACAAATTATTAATATTTTATATTAATTAATATATATATATATATATATATATATATAGAATATTTTTTCAGTATTTGTCTTAATTGTATTCATTATAAAAATGTAAGACATATAAAATGTATAATTAATTCAAAGTAATTAATTAATTTCAGTTTATTTCATTTTAATTTCATTTTAATTACATTTTTTTCTTTAGGAAAACCCATGCATTTTACGGCAAAATAGCATTATAGTTTGTTTCATTAGCTACAGTATGAAATGAAATGACATAATTTACATTAACAGGCTTGATTGAGCAGAAGCAGCAGCAGGCGTCGTTGCACTTGCAAAGCAAAGCTACCATGTACTTTGTAAAACAGCCTTTATTTCACCACAGCAGTGAGAATCATGTTTTCTATTTTATGCCCCTTCAATAAATATTGATAAATGGAGTTGAGCAAGTCTCATTTAACCTCTCCTTAACGCCGTATAAGCCTAATTCTGCCCTTTATTGTGCACATGCTGTGTCCATTCACTTCATTCCTGGTGACTGAGCTCGCCGAGGTACTGGAGGGTTTGGGGAGAGGGAGGGAAACGGGTCAACCGCGGGCTTTTTGATGACTTCTTTTGGACTCAGATTAGAGAGCGCCGCTTCAGGGGGGTGCATTTTTCCAGAAGTTCGAGGGCCAAGACTGAAAGAGGGAGAGAAGCAGAACCGAAGCGAGGGAGAGAGGGAGACGGAGATGAAGGGTGCAGGTTTGGAGAGGAGACGACATTTTTGCTGTAAGACAGGCAGAGAGGAGGTTCGGGCTGGTTTTGATTAAGAACCTCGCAGGATTTAAGGCCCAGTAGTTCGGCTCTGACGCATAGAAGCGAAAGTTCAATAAATGTAATGAAACCCAGATAATGAATGGACTCGTAGGCATCTGTCATAAAGCTCCAGCGCTGCAAAGCTACATATGACAATCTCATCGCTCAACATACATGCACCGTGTGGCTTTTTCAGGCTTTTTAGAATTCCTGATGTATTCCAGGACTAAAAATAAGGCTTTACAGCAGCGCGGGAGAATCCCGTGCAGGCACTTCCTGTTTAATTATGGCCGCCTTTGTCTTAATTGCCTTGTCGGATTTCTCTGACATCATTTGCTTTTGTGTCTGACTCACTCAAATTTCCGCTCGCCGGGCCAGAATATTGCTTCATTTACCACAGGTCGGGATGTGTTTTACTGTCTACATATTCATTACTGTTCATATCCTTTTGTGGTGTTCGCTGCACGAAACTCTTCTAGAATGAATCACCGGTCTAATTTGATGCTACAAATGGACTGCATAACACTCATTCAGATCATTCACGAATGCTTATAGTGCATAAAAATACTGGGAACTTGTGTCACTAGCTTCTGCAACGTCTGGCTGTTCACACTTCAAAGTTGATCTAAACAAGTATGGAAACTATCCAAAAAAGCAGTGAAAACTCCATCTCTATTTTCAACCATGTGTCCTCTTAAGGTGAAGAAAATCTGAGGTTGCGATCTAAATCAAAAGGTTCACAAACCTGCTCCAAAGTTCTGATCTAAATCAAATGATTCATGATATGCACTCCGAAGTTCCATTCGGACTCAAATGATTCGTAAACCTGCTCAAAGTTCCGATCTAAATCAAATTATTCACGATACACATTTCGAAACGCCGATCTGAACCAAAAGATTTGCGAACCTGCATCGAAGTACCAACCTGAATCAAATGATTCGTGAAACATGTGCCGAAGTTCTGATCTGAATCAAAAGATTTGTGAACCCACATCAAAGTCCTGACCTAACTCAAACGATTTGCGATATGTGCTCTGAAGCCCCAATCTGAATCAAATAATTTGCAAACCCGCATTGAAATCCCAACCTGAATCAAATGATTCGTAACACATGCTCCGAAGCCCCGATCTGAATTAAATGATTCGCAAATCTGCAACGAAGCCCCGACCTGAATCAAATGATTTGCATGCCCGCATCGAAGTCCCGATGGGAATCAAATGATTTGTGATGTGCGCTTCAAAGTTCTAATTTGAATCAAAAGAATTCGAATCCGTTTGCAAATCCTGACCTGAAAAAAAATGGCTATACATGCTCTGAAGCCCTGATCTGAATCAAATGATTTGTGAATCTGCATCAAAGTCCCGACCTGAATCAGATGATTCACAATACATGCTCAGAAGTTCCATTCTGAATCAGATGATTCACAAACCTGCTCAAAGTTCCGATTTAAATCAAATTATTCACGATACACACTTCGAAACGCAGATCTGAATCAAAAGATTTGCGAATCTGCATCGAAGTCCCAACCTGAATCAAATGATTTGTGAACCTGCATCGAAGTACCAACCTGACCCAAATGATTTGTGAAACATGTGCTGAAGTTCCGATCTGAATCAAAAGATTTGTGAACCCACATCAAAGTCCTGACCTAACTCAAATGATTTGCAATATGTGCTCAGAAGCCCCGATCTGAATCAAATAATTTGCAAACCTGCATTGAAGTATCAACCTGAAGCAAATGATTCGTAATACATGCTACGAAGTCCCGATCTGAATCAAATGATTCGCAAATCTGCAACGAAGTCCCAACCTGAATCAAATGATTTGCATACCCGCATCAAAGTCCTGATCTAAATCAAATAATTTGTGATATGCACTTCAAAGTTCTAATCTGAATCAAAAGAATCTGAATCCGTTTGCAAGTCCTGACCTGAAAAAAAATGGCTATACATGCTCTGAAGCCCTGAACTGAATCAAATGATTTGTGAATCGGCATTAAAGTCCCGACCTGAATCAAATGATTCACGATACGTGCTCAGAAGTTCCGTTCTGAATCAAATGATTCGCAAACCTGCATCGAAGTCCTGACTTAAATCAAATGATTCACGATACATGTTCCCAAGCCCCAATCTGAATCGAATGATTTGCGAACCCGCTCAAAGTTCCAATCTAAAGCAGATGATTCATGATATATGAAGTCTCAATCTAAATCAAATGATTCACAATACACGTTCCGAAGCCACAATCTGAATCTAAATATTCGCGAACCTGCATTGAAGTCCTGATCCTTATCAAATGATTCGCGATACATGGTACGAAGCCCCGATCTGAATCAAAAGATTTGCGTCCCCACATCGAAGTCCCAAACTAATTCAAATGATTTGTGATACGTGTGCCGAAGTTCTGATCTGACCCCACATCGAAGTGAATCAAATGATTCATGATACACGCTCCCAAACCCCAATCTAAATCAAATGATTTGCGATACATGGAGTTCCGATCTAAATCAAATGATTCTCGTTACATACTCCAAAGTTCCGATCTAAATAAAATGATTTGCGAATCCGCATCGAATTCCTGACCTGAATCAAATGATTTGCATACGCACTCCGAAGTTCTGATCTGAATTAAATGATTTGCGAACCTGCTCTGAAGTTTCGATCTAAATCAAATGATTTGAGAACCCGCTCCAGTCCTGATCTGAATCAAATGCTTTTTAAATTCATTACAAGCGATGTCGCAATTTGAAAATGTATGGCTCTTTTGATCTGGTGCTATACATGCTCTGAAGCCCTGATCTGAATCAAATGATTCATGATATGTGCTCAGAAGTTCCATTCTAAATCAAATGATTCGCAAACCTGCATCGAAGTCCTGACTTGAATCAAATGATTCACGATACGTGCTACCAAGCCCCAATCTGAATCGAATGATTTGTAAACCCACATCAAATCAAATGATTTGCGATATATGCTATGAAGACCCAATCTGAATCAAAGGATTTGCAAACCTGCATCGAAGTCCCAACCTGAATCAAATGATTTGCGATATGTGTGCTGAAGTTCTGATCTGAATTAAAATATTTGCGATCATGTATTGAAGTCCTGATCTGAATCAAATGATTTGCGAATCCACATCAAAGTCTTGACCTAAATCAAATGATTCATGATACGTGCTCCGTAGTTCCAATCTGAATCAAAGCATTTGTGAATCTGCATCAAAGTCCTGACCTGAGTCAAATTATGTGCTGTACGCACACCGAAGCCCAGATCTGAATTAAATAATTCACAGTACGTGCTCCGAAGTTCTGATCTGAATCAAATGATTCGCAAACCTGCATCAAAGTCCTGATTTGAATCAAATGATCGGTGATATGTGCTCCGAAGTTTAGATCTGAATCAAATGATTCGCAAGCCTGCATCAAAGTCCCAACCTGAATCAAATGATTTGCGATACACGTTCCAAAGTTCTGATCTGAATCAAATGATTCGCAAACGCACATCAAGGTCCCGACCTGAACCAAATGATTCACGATACATGCTCCCAAATCCCAATCTGAATCAAATGATTTGCAATAACGCGAAGTTCTGATCTAAATCAAATGATTCTTGATACATGCTCCAAAGTTCCGATCCAAATAAAATGATTAGTGAATCTGCATCAAATTCCTGACCTGAATCAAATGATTTGCATACACACTCCGAAGTTCTGATCTGAATTAAAAGATTTGCGAACGTGCTCTGAAGTTTCGATCTAAATCAAATCATTTGTGAACCCACTCCAGTCCTGATCTGAGTCAAATGCTTTTTAAATTCATTACAAGCGATGCCGATATTCGAAAATGTATGGCTCTTTTGATCTGGTGCTTGCTAATGAATCACTTGAACTGAATGATCGAAATCATTCAAGTTTTAATCAGTTGTAACGGTTGGCATATTGATCAACCTTGTAGCTTCATTAACCGTATTTTTTAACAGTTTACCCAGTTGTTGCATTTCAGCTGGTGACAGGTCAATAGGAAATCAGTGTAATTAACACATATATTTAATTGTTTGAACAAAATTATTGCTAGGGACAATTTAATAGATAAATTAGTGAATATTGGTAGGGACATGTCCCTAGCGTCCCTACACTCTTAATTTCAAAAAAATTAAATATTCTGCCTAAATATAGTCTTTTACATCAATTTTAAATATATATTATTTTAAAAACGAAATTTATACATATAATAGTAATTGTATGTATTTTGTAAATATTAAATACGCACTCACAAAATAAAATCTTTATTTATTATTTTACAATACATGCAAAATAAACAATTTTGTAATTTCCTGTCCATGTGATACTACATAACTACAGTTGTGCATGTCAACATTTGTCTTAATCATGTCTATTTTATTTCTCCCAAGGAATTTGAGGAGAACCAAGTGAGACAAAACACTTAAAAGAGACATAATTGAGAGCTCCCTTAAGTGTCCTTAGGTAACAAAGCACAACCCCTGAGCAGTAACATCTCCTCTGGGAAGCGTTCTGCATGTACAGTTTGTTTTTCTAATACATGTTAATGGAAATCTGTGCAAGGAATAGTTTATTAAAGTGTCATATTTTCAGCATGTTTAAAATGAAATGCATCTCTCACGCTGTTTCCTCACGCAGGGCTGAAGTGTGTGCCTGCTCCGAGCGAGAGTTACGCTTCTATGAGGGGCTGTAGAGAGAGTATTCAGACCTGTGGTTAACTACAGATTATACTCCCCCAGGGACTGTGAGCTGCATACTGCGCAGCCAACCTACCCGTCTGTCTCTCTCTCGCGCAGAGGGAGGGCGGCCGGTGGTGAGCGTGAGCGCGGCGTGGCGTGGGCTGAGCTCTGGGTGTTGGCTGAATGGGTGGAAGAGAGACCACAGGCATGAGAGTGTGTGTGTGTGTGTGTGTGTGTTTCTGGGAACAGCAGCTGGTGTTGATGCTGAGATCTCTAAACTCATTCGGTTCTTGTCTTACTGTTCGGGGCCCGGGGGAAAGCGGTGTGATGAATACTGGCAACACACTCGACAAAAATCACACACTGTTAACCGTCAATATCGTTACCCCTGTGTTCAAGCACGAATTGTGTGATGTAGCACGAAATGAGCTGAAAGGTGATGTCATTTTTGTCTTGTTAAAATGCTTTCTCTAAGTTGATAAATGGTATTGCCTGATAAAAGCGATTATCTGCACTATCGCCAATCGGCCAGTTGTTTAAAGGTGCCGTAATTTTCTTTTGACTGTATTCAAGCCCAAAGTGTATGTCTATTTTTGTAACTGTGCCCAATTTTTGTAACATGCTATGAAATGGAGTATACTTCAAAAGGCTGTGCATTTGACTGTTTGCGTACGCTAGTGTAAGCATACAAAAATGAAGTATACTTTGGGCTTATATAATAAAAAACCATAATATGTTTGCAGATACAGTTAAAGTCAAAAGTTTACATACATCTTGCACAAAATGCATGTTATTTTTTATTTAGTACTGACCTGAAGAAGATATTTCACATAAAAGACATTTACATATAGTCCACAAGATAAAATAATGGTTACATTTATAAAAATGACCCTGTTCTAAAGTTTACAAAGTTGAAAACTTTTTGAATTTAAAGATCAGGGCTTTTTTTTTGACTTCTAGGGAACATGTAAGTATCTTCTGTAGATTCTGAAGGGCAGTACTAAAAGGAAAAAATATGATATTTAGGCAATATAAGAAAAATGTACACATCTGCAATCTGTTCAAAAGTTTTCACCCCCCGGCTCTTAATTTTTTTTTTTTTTTTTTTAAACATCAGTGAGTGTTTGAACCTTCTGTAATAGTTGCATATGAGTCCCTCAGTTGTCCTCAATGTGAAAAGATGGATGCCAAAATCATACAGTCATTGTTGGAAAAGGTTAAAATACACAAAAATGCTGTAAAAACAAATAATTTGTGGTACCTGAAGGATTTTTTTTGAGGAACAGCAGCCAGTTTAACTGTTCAGGACAAACAAGGGACTCATGAACAATTATCACTAAACAAAAAAAACAGCTGTGGATCATTCAGGTAACAACACTATTTTAAGAATCAAGTGTATGTAAACTTTTGAACAGGGTCATTTTTATAAATTCAACTATTATTTTCTTTTGTGGACTATACGTCAATTTCTTTTTATGTGAAATATCTTATTCAGGTCAGTACTAAATAAAAAATAACATGCATGGTGTATGTAAACTTTTGACTTGATTCCGCCCACTTCCAATGTACCAAACTTCAACACCTAGGGTTGCCAGTTGGTGGAAAACACAGTGTAATCCATTAAACCAGGTCAGAGAACACAGATTCTACCCAACCTAAAAAGCTATGGCATCCATAGAAAACGGATAAATCAGCTCATCAACTTACGGTATAAGGCTTGTTGCCCTCCACTGTTAGTTGCGCTTGTTCCTGTTGCTTGTCCCCAACTTGGCAACCAACGTGAATGTCAAGACTGAGGAGGAGAGGGCAGAAGTAACAGCAATAACAAAATACCTGAGATCGCAATAACCGCATTAAAAAGTGTTTGTGTGAGGGGGATATGAGATAACCGCAACTTTAGTTTAAAAGAGTACAAAGATATTTTTATCTGTCTTCACTTCTGGAGAAAAATAGTGCAGACACTGAATAAAGATGTAACATTATCCACTGAACCTGCTCCAAAGTCCCAATCTAAATCAAATGAAATGCGAATCCGCACAAGTCACGACCTAAATCAAATGATTCGCACTCTGCACTCTGAACTTCCGATCTGAATAAAAAAATTTGCAAACCCACTCTGAAGTTCTGATCTAAATCAAATGATTTGCGATACATGCTCAAAGTCCCAATCTGAACGAAATGATTTGTGATACGTGCTTCAAAGTCCCAATCTGAATCAGAAGATTGACGAACCGGCTCCGATCTAAATCAAATGATTCACAATAGGTATTCCAAACTTTAGATCTGAATCAAAAATTTTGCAAACCCACTCTGAAGTTCTGATCTAAATCAAATGATTCACAAACCCGCTCCAAATCCCGATCTGAATCAAAAGATTTACGAACCGGCTCCGAAGTTCCGATCTCAGATTCTACCCAAACTAAAAAGCCTTGGCATTCATAGAAAAAACTCTATGATCAGAGGCTTATTAAAACAAGGACAAATCAACTCAAAAAATGACCTTAATATGTTTGCAGGTAATTATGAAACATGCAAAGTTCACATACTTGCTTTACAGCCAGCCAGGGAGAAACAACTCTCTCCAATATTTTGAATTTGTACCCATTTTAACTGCTAGCTGCACCTTTATGAAAACCAAAATATTAGTGTAGGCAGATGTCATTATGAATAATCGGCTGTCAGTGTCAGTTAAGAAGCATAGTATCGGTGCATCCCTCATCTCAATTATTCATAATATACAGAGAGAACAATATATAAAACAGCCTGACACGCCAGCACTAAATCGACCAATGGTCGATGGAGTTTGGGGCGGGCCTAAATATCAGATGGTGTGACCAATAACTAATGGAAGAACTGGTTTTGAATTATCCAAAGCAGCAAAAATGACACACTTCATCAGCTTGGGACAGAATGCTAGTGCAACAGGCATTTAGTAGAGACAAACCTAGTGTGAGTCGCTCAGTAATTTATCTTAAATTAAATGTAGCTTTTTCTAAAGGAAATGTGCTGCAAGGGGTTGCCAGGGGCAGGGTTGCCAGGTTTTCACAACAAAACCCACCCAAAAACTACAACAAAAACTAGCCTAAAACTAGCCCAATTGCATTTTGGAGGGGGTCCCCTGGTAAAAATCTAGTAAAATCTAGTAGCCTAATTCCGCAGGAAAACTGAGGACTTGGCAACACTGGCCAGGGCGTTTCTAGGTGGTTACTTTGATGTACTGTTTACTCGGGTCTTCTGGGTAGTTGCTTATGGCCCAAGTCAAAGCAACACACTCTTATACGCAGAATAACATCATATTCATATTATATTGTTTTTCCAGGTAAAATATCTAATCATCTTTTTAAAAAAGTATACATTGGACCTGATAAGCAATACATAAGAAAATAAGAAAATTGACTTAATGTAAGATATGTTCACTGAACACAAGCCTTAATATCTCATGCAGTCTTGTTTATCAGGTAAATGCATCTTGATTTAAGGATATTCCAGTGTTTTATGTGAAAACAAGACATCATATCATGTATTATATTACAGTCTCTATAGATACGGCTCAGCTTTCTCCTTCAATGTAATATTTTTTATTCTCCTGATTTATCATCATCCAAGCATGAATTGTGAATATGATCGCTTAGATAAGCAATAAGTAACATGGTTTGAGGTTTCATTCATGTCTGTAGCACAAACAATGCATGCTATAGTTTAATAATTCAAGTTCAAGATTTGTTTATATCGATAATTATGAGTGACAGTGAATGCTTTAGTGAAAACCACTAATAAAAAGCTTTTAACTGTCTTAGGCCTTTCAGCAATCATTCAGTCAGCTCCAGAAGCAGCTTGTTTGAATGCAGACTGGAGGGAAGGGATGCCAGGCCCTGGCACTGCCAGCTCTCACTTTCTCTGGTACAGATGTCCACGTCTCCAGGAACAGGCATCTGTACTCATCCACACTGATAAACGTGCAAACGATTTGTGTATTCCATGTTCACACTTGCACAGTCTCCTGGTTATGTGACAAAGTGTGACTGGAACAGGCTGATCTGGAAGATAGAAAAGTTGAGTTCAAAACAAGATGATTAATTGCATCTTCTTAGAGCCATGACCTTCTCTGAAAATGCTTTTACATGGAAACAAATACACATTTTCTATAAGTGTGTGAATGTATGTGTATATATATATATATACATACATACACACACACACAGAGAGAGACACACGTTGGTACTGGTGGTTTACGGGGGCTCTCCATAGGTGTAATGGTTTTTATATTGTACAAACTGTATTTTCTATTACCCTACACTAAACCTACCCCTCACAGAGACTGTGCATTTTTAGATTTTCAAAAAAAAAAAAAGCTTTTTTTTTTCAAGTCTATTGAATTACAGGAACATAGTCAGTGTCCTCATAAACCTCCTTCACATTGTACCTCATTCAAGTGATTCATACTCCTCATTCCGAAGTTCTGATCTGAATAAAAAAATTCACAAACCCGTTCAGAAGTTCCAATCTAAATCAAATGACTTGCAATATGTGCTCTGAGTCCTGCACTGAACCAAATGATTCATGACGTGCAACGCTCCAATTTATTCAAATGATTCACAAGCCTGCTCCAAAGTCCCATTCTAAATCAAATGATTTGTGATACATGCTTCAAAGTCACAATCTGCATCAAAAGATTCACAAACCGGCTCTGAAGTTCCGATCAAAATCAAAAGATTCACTATAGGCCTTCCAATGACCCGATCTAAATCAAATGATTTGCGATGTGCAAAGTTACGATTTAATCAAATGATTTGTGAACCTGCTCCGAAGTCCCAATCTAAATCAAATTATTTGCAATATGTGCTTCGAAAGTCCTGATCTGAATCAAAAGATTCAAACAAAGCTCAGAAGTTCCGATCTAAATCAAATGATTCACTTTAGGGCTTTCAAAGTCCCGATGTAAATCAAACGATTCGCAAACCGCCGTAAGTCCCGTTCTGAATTAAATGATTTGTGATCCGCGCTTCGAAGTTCCAATCTGAATCGAATGATTCACAATACGTGCTCCAAAGTTCCAATCTCAGTCAAAAAAAATTGCGAACATGCCTCAAAGTTCAGGCCTAAATCAGATAATTCACTATACACGCTCCGAGTCCCGATCTGAACCAAATGATTCATGAACCCGCATAAGTCACGTTCTGAATCAAATGATTTGTGATACACGCTTCGAAGTTCTGATCTGAATCAAACCATTCGCGATAAACACTCCAAATTCCTGATCTGAATCTAATGATTTGCAATATGTGCTCCAAAGTCCTGATCTGAATCAAATGATCCGTGATATGTGCTCCAAAGTCCCGATCTGAATCAAAAAATTCGAACAAAGCTCCGAAGTTCCGATCTAAATCAAATGATTCACGAACCTGCATAAGTCCCGTTCTAAATCAAAAGATTCAAACAAAGCTCCGAAGTTCCGATCTAAATCAAATGATTTGCGAACCTGCATAAGTCCCATTCTGAATCAAATGATTTGTGATCCGTGCTTTGAAATTCTGATCTAAATCTAATGATTCGCGAACCTGCATAAGCCCCATTCTGAATTAAATGATTTGTGATCCGTCCTTCGAAATTCCGATCTGAATCAAATGATTTGTGATCCGTGCTTCGAAATTCCGATCTGAATCAAATGATTTGTGAACCTGCATGAGTCCCGTTCTAAATCAAAAGATTCAAACAAAGCTCTGAAGTTCCGATCTAAATCAAATGATTCGCGAACCTGCATAAGTCCCATTCTGAATCAAATGATTTGTGATCCGTGCTTCAAAATTCCGATCTGAATCAAATGATTTGTGAACCTGCATGAGTCCCGTTCTAAATCAAAAGATTCAAACAAAGCTCTGAAGTTCCAATCTAAATCAAATGATTCGCGAACCTGCATAAGTCCCATTCTGAATCAAATGATTTGTGATCCGTGCTTCAAAATTCCGATCTGAATCAAATGATTTGTAAACCTGCATAAGTCCCGTTCTAAATCAAAAGATTCAAACAAAGCTCCAAAGTTCCGAGCTAAATCAAATGATTCGCGAACCTGCATAAGTCCCATTCTGAATCAAATGATTTGTGATCCGTGCTTTGAAATTCTGATCTAAATCTAATGATTCGCGAACCTGCATAAGCCTCATTCTGAATCAAATGATTTGTGATCCGTGCTTCGAAATTCCGATCTGAATCAAATGATTTGTGATCCGTGCTTCGAAATTCCGATCTGATTCGAATGATTTGCGATACATGCTCCAAAGTCCCGATCTGTATTAAATGATTCGCAAACCCACATAAGTCCCGACCTGAATCAAATGATTCGCATTTTGCGCTCCCCCCAAAAAATTGCTCCAAATCAAAAAATTTGTGAACCCACTGCAAAGTCCTGATCTAAATCAAATGGTTTGCGATGCATGCTCCAAGTCCTGATCTTAACCAAATGATTTGTGATGTGTGAAGTTCAGATTTAATCAAGTGATTTGTGAACGTGCTCCAAAGTCCCAGTCTGAATCAAATGATTCACAAACCGGTTCTGAAGTTCTGATCTGAATCTAATGATTCACAAACCTGCATAAGTCACGACCTGAATCAACTGATTCGCGCTCTGAAAACTGAATGCTCTCCGAAAAATTTCTCAGAGCATGTGTCACGAATCAAATGATTTGTGATACGTGCTCTGAAGTTCCGATTTGAATCAAAAGATTCACGAACCAGGTAATATCAATGGTGTGACCTATTTCAGATGCGACCAAAATTACAACAACAGTGGTTACTTACACACATATTTAATTGTTTGATCAAAATTATTGCTAGGGACAATTTAGGCACATATCCGTACATGTCCGTATAGTACAGGAATATTTTTTCTAATCATTTTTAAAAAGTTGTACAACAACTGTTTATAGATAGAATTTTTGAAACTACAAAAAGCCCTTAGTTAGGTCAAGTCAAGTAGCCTATGCAGTCAAAACTTTTTCTTGATTAGAAGATGTTTTCTTGTTCAGCCTACGATAATTGAAAAAGCTTTATTTGTGAGACTGTAAGTTCTGATGTGCTGTTGTATGTGTCTGCTCTGATTTCGCTGTAAGTGTTGGAATCGATAGCTGGAGTGTGTTCTGCTGACACTGTGTACACTGTGCAGTGCGTTCCGCTGATTTTCGCTGCGCTGCACTTCCCAATATTTATTTGGCACTCTCGCTGTTGCACACACACCACCTGTGACATTGTTAGATTTAGTGATGGTGGCTGACGTATCATTTCTCTCCGTGTCACATGGGCCGATTTCCCATACTCCCCCACGACGGCCCTCTTAACTGTGTGATTATTCATTTTCACTCTGTTGAATATAGACTTCCACGTTGTTGCTAGGTGACAGGTAATTTTCAGCATGTGTTTTAATTAACAAGGGCACAGGAAAACCCACATAAAACAGTTGTTCCAATTCTGTGACAAGAAGGATATTATGTCTCTGCTTTCAGCTAATATCTGTCTCGTAGCAGGTGGGCAAGTTATAGAAAAGCAGACGTGCGACGTGAGTTGAATTCTAGGAGCGCAGCGTCTAATTTACAGGCGAAATGCACTTTTTTGGGTCAAAATAGACTAGTTTTCAGATTTTTTTTTTTCTCTTGCAAAATGCACTCTGATTGTATAGATGGTAGTATTATGATGTTTTTATACATGAGCGTTTGACATGACATTTCAAACTCCATCTAAAACATTTTTCTAATTTGTCCGCAATTATTATGCCTGCAGGTTTTGCAAGCTCATGTTAATTAATTAAAAGACCACATGGAATAATTGTTCTTTTAAAAAATTCATTTGTCACACCGCAGGCTATTTGAGTCAACCACAAAAAATCAAAAAGGTGATTAAAATGCTGAAAAGAAAGCGCCACATACACACTTTTTAAAAACCAAGGAATAAATTTAATCTATTTTTTAATTCATTAATAATATCTGATAATGGAAAACTTGGAAAAAGACATTTGGAAACAACTTTAATTTAGAAATTGCTAGCAAATTTCACATTTAATTACAAAGAAATAGCACTGAATTAAACATGAAACATTTTTCTAATTTCTTTCTTACATTATTTGTAAGTTTAAGAATACATTTTGCAAGAAAAAATATTACTACTTTAGTTTTTCTGTATCACATTTCATGTTTAATTCAATGTGTTATTTGCTGTTTCTTTGTAATTTGTGAAATTTACTAGTCATTTCTGAATCAAGATTGTTTTTGTCTCTACTGAAAACAGGTGTAGGATTTGTTTTGAAACTCAGAAATTGCTAAAACAAAAGTTCTTAATACAAAGAAATCACTAACACATTGAATTTAACATAAAATGTTTAAGTAGAAAGACTGAAATTGTATTGTCAAATGTGCTCTGATATTTATTTATATATGTTTTAGTATAAAATATTAAACACATTCATAACCTGTGTAATTTAAATAACACTCAAATGGATAAAGGATATTAGCATCATAGTAGTGTTGAAAAAAACATAGTATTGCCATAGTATTTTGTGCCAAATCCATGGTAATGTGTGGTACGTGCGTTAAATACTTGGCTAATGATCATGATCACTATTGAAACGTGGATTTGCGATTTTCTCTTCCCAATATTCAGTTGAATACTGAGCTCCAGTAATTCCCACAGGACTACCCCACTGACAACAATGCTGTGCAACCTGCTGTTGGGGTACTGTACAAAAAGAATTGTTGCTTGGCAACTGTTTGAGCTCCACTTTGAAGTTTTACAAATGTTTTCCGCAGGATGGCAAAAAGCCATGAAATGCCACATGAAAACTACAGCATAATAAAACAGCAAAAACACGCCGTCCAACAAAATGTCTGACTGCACCAGGGTTATTATCTAAACGAAACCAAAACCATATGAACATTTTTTTTTGTTGTTGCTTCAGATAAAATAAATGTTTGTTGAAATAAAATAAAATTGAAAATTAAAAATTAAACTTACTTTATTTCAGCTAGTTCCCAATGTAACATTTCTTATTTTCATTTAGTTTAACTAGAAGTACTAAAATAAATACCAATATAAATAAATAAATAAACTATAAACTAATAAATAAAAAAATAATGCAAACCAAAATCATATGAAAACAATTGTTTAGTTTAACTAGAAGTATTACTAAAATTAATAACTAAGAATAATCAAAATCTATATCACACACACACACACACACACATAACTAGTGAATAAAATGAATGTAAACCATATTTTAAAAATAATAAAAACACATTACAAAATTACTAAAACTTTATTTTATTTTTAGCTATATATCTATTCATATATATTATGAAGATATTACATTCCTTTAGTTTAACTTGAAATGTTAAAATAACTACAACTATAAAATAAATCTAAAAAAATAAAAAAACAAGAACTTTATAGACATATTAAAAAAATAAAAATAAAAATAACAAAAACACACAACAAAATTACCAAAACTTTAACTATTTATTTTGTTCCAGCTAGTTCCTAAGGTAATTTTCATTTAGTTTAAATAGAAGTACTAAAATAAATACAAATATGAAATAAAACTAATAAATAAAAAATGAATGAAAACCATATTTTAAAAATGAAATCTAATAAAAATAACAGAAATACACAAAATGACTAAAACTATTTATTTAATTTCAGCTAGTTCCCAAGGTAACTAATTTCATTTAGTCTAAATAGAAGTACTAAATTAAATACAAATATAAATAAATAAATAAACTATAAACTAATAAATAAATAAATAAAAATGAATGCTAATAAATCATATGAAAAAATTTAGTTTAACTAGAAGTATTACTAAAATAATTAAAATTAATAACTAAGAATAATCAAAATCTATAACACACACACACACACACACACACATATCTAGTGAATAAAATGAATGAAAACCATATTTTGAAAAATAAAAATAATAAAAATAGCAAAAACACACTACAAAATTACTAAAACTTAATTTTATTTTTTAACTATATCTATTCATATATTATATATTATGAAAATATTACATTCATTTAGTTTAACTTGAAATATTAAATAACTACAACTATAAAATAAATCTAATAAATAAAAAACAATAACTTTATAGACATATGAAAAAAAAAAAAAAAAAAAAAAAAAAAAAAAAACACACAACAAAACTGCTAAAACCTTAACTATTTATTTTGTTCCAGCTAGTTCCTAAGGTAACATTTCCTTTTTTCATTTAGTTTTATTTGAAGTACTAAAATAAATAAAAATTTCAATAAAACTATTAAGAAAAACAATAAAAAATAAATAACAAATAAAAATAACAAAACTTTAACTATTTATTAAGAAAAAAAATAAAAAATAAATAAAAATAAAAATAACAAAACTTTAACTATTTATTTTATTTCAGCTAGTTCCTCAGGTAACCTTTCTTATTTTCATTTAGTTTAATTTGAAGTACTAAAATAAATAAAAATCTAAAATAAAAAACAATTTAAAAAAATAAAACTAATAAAAATAACAAAACTTTAACTATTTATTTTATTTCAGCTAGTTCCCAGTGTAACATTTCTTATTTTCATTTATTTTAACTAGAAGTACTAAAATAAATACAAATACAAAGTAAAACTAATAAACAAAAAATGAATAAAAGCCATATTTAAAAAAAAAAATTAATAATAACAAAAATACACAACAAAATTATTACAATTTTAACTCTTTTTTTTCAGCTAGTTCCCAATGTACCATTTATTATTTTCATTTAGTTTAACTTGAAGTACTTAAATAAATAAAAATGTAAAAAACAAATGAAAATAACAAAAATACATAAATAAACCTTTAACTAAAATGTAAGTAAAACAGGAAATATAAAAATAAAATCTAATTCAACAAAATATAATAAAACCTAGTTTTACAAAAAAGTATAATAGCATATTAATGATACTAAAATAACACTGCTGCATATCTTACGCATTATTATTATTAGCTAACAAACCCAAACACTTATGTATTAATTTTAAAAGTGTAACTTACAATGTTTAAGCTAAAATTAATTGTTTTTAGGGAGAGTTGTGTTAGTTTTCTAGATGATCAGTCTGACCATTTTCATCTGGTGGATGATAAAATATGAATGAAAAACAGACATGGCAGTTGCTTTTTTTTGACCAGTTTGCAACAGCTTTGTAACACGTTAGCAACCTTCTAGCAACCAGCAACAACAACAGAAAGCATTTTTGCTCAGACAAACACTGTTGTTATTTATATGAGTCAATGTAAGAATCTAATTTCCACTGTAAAAGTCTCTCTTTAATTATCTGTGGCAGGTCGTCTTCTGTTTACACATATGGCAGAAGGAAATAACTTTCAAGTGAGCGTGCGGCGCTAGATGAAACGGGTGAAATAAAGCGCTTTACGGCGACAGGGGCAAATGAAGGACTACTGCTGGTGCTTTAATAAGATCCCTCATCACAATCCAGCCAGTTCCTTCCCGGCCTCTCGGGGAGGGGAGCCTTTTGCGGTTCGGACCCTCCAAAGTGCACACGTAATTTGACTAACAGCTGCAGTGGCTTATAGAGGCCAGATGTGCAATGGAAGAGAGGGGAGAAAAGGCAAATGGAGCGGTTCGGGGTGAAAAGCAGGCCCTGTCAGGGGGCCCGAGTGCCCGGCAGTAAAATGAGAGAGCGCTATTGTCATGCATGCTGCTCGCTTTTTATGGTGACTTCTGCAAATTACAAGGATGTAGGCATCAATTTTCACTTGGGGCTTCGCCGCGGACGGGTGTGTGTTCCAAAAACTTCACGCCATTTACACTTGCTTTATGAGCTCCAGCGAAAAACTTTCTGCTGCTGAGATTTGTGCTGAGTTTTCCAGTCATTCAGGGCGTCCGCTTAAGTGGTAAAAGTGGAAAGCACTTCAACAAGAGAGAGATCTTTTAAAGAGAGACAGTATAAATTAAGTAAAAGGGGATGGTGTTTAAACATGACATCTGAATTCGAACCAAAAATAAACTATCTAAAAATGGACTAAATGTGTATTATCATAGCAGTTAGACTATACATACAGAGTAGAAAACCTGTTATCTTAAAGTCAACCTAAACTGGCATTTGCAACCCATTTTAGACCAGTATTTTATTAGTCATTTTTATGTCTATGTATTTTTGTTTCATTTATTTACTTACATTTTTATTTAAGTTTTAATTATTTTGGCACATTAATCTAAATGAAAACATTTTTTGGCAACTAAAATAAATTATTTTCAAGTTTTTTAATACTTTAAGAGAAAGAGAGAATTTAAAAAATATATAGTATCACTGAGATATCATTTTATATTTATATATATATTTTTTTATTTTAATTTTAGGTAAAGTTTTAGTATTTTTGCAGTGTGTTTTATTTTAAATCTATTAGTTATTTTTATGCCTGTACATTTTTAAGTTTTATTTTTACGTTTTATTTACATTTTTTATTTTTATTTAAATTCTTTTCATTTTTATTTCAGTTTTAGCTTTAGTTATTTTGGCACATCAAGCTAAATGAAAACATTGTTTTGGCAACTAAAATAAATTAAGTTCAAATTTTTTAATATTTTAAAAAATGATACAGTATCACTGAGGTACTCTTCTATATATTTAAAAAAATACAAATTGAATTTTTTTCTTTATTTTCATTTTAATTTTAGTTAAATTTAGTTAGTTAAATTTTGCAGTGTTTTTTGTCATTTTATTAGTTAATATATTTTTAAATTGCATTTTTGTCATTTTTTTGTTTACATTTTTATTTGAGATACTATTTTATATTTTTATATAGTTATATATATAAATATATATATATTCCGTTTTCCTTTTAATTAGTTTTAGTAATTTTTTAGTGGTGTGTTTTCTTGTAATTTTATTAGTTAATATTTTTGTAAAATATTTTTAAAATATTAAAAAAAATGTAAAATTATATTTTTTACATTTTATTTAATTTTGTATTTACATTTTTTAACATTTTATTTCAGGTTTAGTTTTATTTATTTTGGCACATCAAGTTGCTTTGCTTTGCCTTGCTTGGCAACGAAAAAAAAATAAAAATTGATTTCAAAATTGATCTAGTATCAATGAGATGTTTTATTTTTTTTAAATATCTGAAATTAAATATATAATTTTCCATTTATATTTTAATTTTAGATAAAGTTTTAATAATTTTGTTGTGTGTTTTTTTGTAATTTTATTTGTTAATATATTTTTACATTTTATTTAAACAACAATTTTTCACATTTTTTTTATTAAAATTTCTACAGTTTGTTATTTCAGTTTTAGTTTTAGTTATTTTGGCACATCAAGCTAAATGAAAACATTACTTTGGCAATTTTTTTTTTATATTGATAAAGTGTTACGTTTTTTAATAATACATTTTTTAAAATATTTTATTTTACTTAACATTTTTTTTTAAGTTATTATTTTTTAATTAATTATAATATTCAACACAGGGAAAAAGTAGGTATTACCAGAATTCAGCCTAAAACAAAGCCTAATTAGTTAGTTTGTTAATAGTTGTTAACTAAAAGCCATTTCAGAGGAAGAGCGTGCAGGATAACATGAGACTAGTGATAAAAATCACTTTCTAACCTTGTTTGTTAGGTTGCATGCCATATTTAAATGCATATAGTCTTGCAAGAACCAATAAAAGTGCTTTAATCAAAATATGAGCTGCAGATTTATATTGGACTTTTTCTTACAATTTTCGATTAAGAAAACCATAGGTCGAGACTATGGCAATTGACATCATGCCACATATGCTGTTTACTGAACTGAACTCGCAACATTCATTTAAGACATGAAAAAAGAACGTTTATCACCGTCTGCCTCTCGCATCGCTGATTCAACTTCATTTATGATCTATGTCTAAATTTATGTTACCATGGCAATCTCAAGAGCCTGTCTGTGTGTTTCAGCTATATGGATGTTTTCTGTTGACAGATCTCCTCCGACCACCAGGGGGCAGCGAGAGGTACAAGAGGTTAAAGATCATGTGGCAGGGATGTTGCTGCACAAATGCAAAGATATTCTTTGTGTTTTTTAATATTTTTAATATTTTATGCACATTTGCTGAGTCTTAATTTGTCTAAACACACTGTATAATTGTCCAGTTCTCAGTTGTTTAACTTAGTTAAAATACTAAGATAGGCTATTCATAAACTCTCATTTGTAAATTTTGTCTCATATGGTTATTCATATGCTATTATACTTCGTCAAATGTTTGGAATAATTAAGATTTTTAAATGTCTCTTATGCTCACCAAGGCTGCATGTATTTGATTAGAAAGTAAAACAGTAATATTGCGAAATATTATTACAATTTTAAATAACTATTTTCTATTTTAATATATTTTAAAATATAATTTATTTCTGTGATGCAAAGCTGAATTTGTAGCATCATTACTCCAGTCTTCAGGGTCACATGATCCTTCAGAAATCATTCTAATATGCTGATTTGCTGCTCAGTCACAAGAATAAATGACGTTTTAAAATATATTGTAGCCTAATATAATCAAATATATGAACATTATAGTATTATATGAACAATATTCAAAGAATGCCTATTGTCATCGTGGTAGTTCCCACCCCTGGTGAAAAAACCAGCATATGCTGGTTAGGTAGGTTTTGATGCTGGTTTAAGCTGGTCCTTTGCTGGTCATGTTGCTGGTCAAGGACCAGCATGAACCAGCAAAGGACCAGCTTAAACCAGCATCAAAACATACCTAACCAGCATATGCTGTTTTTTTCACCAGGGACCTGCACTGTAATCGTAAACAAACAAGGAAAGCATATGACAAACCCAGTCACAGTGGCGTCTAAGATGTTTTCAGCGCTGAAAATAGCTCACATTAATTAACACTTAAAAACAAGAACATAAAACACAACAGTAATTGGCGGTAAACATTAGGAATCCTTCTCAAGGTTAATAAAGTTTCAGTCAGGCCTATAAACAGACTATACAGTACGTGTGGCATCATCTCATGAATATGTTTTACTACGACCTTCAGATGAGACGCCACATGACCTCTGCAAAACATTTTACTGGCAAAATCAAATAACTCAAGAGTCGTAATAAATCATGATTCACTGGGACTGCATGACATGATAAAAAGGAGCAGACATTGCATTTGATGAAAAGGTTGTTTTATTCCCCCTGATAACACACGGTGTAGCATGAAATGAGAGGTTATTGCTTAAATGATATTTTTCGCTGAGGTAAGCAGACCTCTTTAAGATTACTAACCGGTTACACTAACTAAAGAGAGCATCATTAGAAGGTGTTTAACTGTGTAAATGCTTTCGTTTGATGTGGTGGCTTTGATGATTTGATTTGATCGCTTTGGAAAAAAGTCTCTGCTAAGTATGACATTCAGTATAATTCAGAACAGTTGGTTATCAGTGTTAAATGCAAATAATAAAACTATTTAGCCGGAAACAAAGGAATTTATTTATTTTTTTATTTTTTTATTTTTACAAAAACGCATTTTGCTTCCCGAGACGTAACTGACCTGTCGGGGGAGTTTGATTGACAGGCGATCAGACCAATCACAACGCAGAATCTATTCATGTGCCGTTTGAACTGAGGCGCTACAGCAAGCTGTCACGACACATTACAGAGCCACAAAACGGCATGTATTGTTTGAATTTAAAAAAAAAAAAAAATGAAACTATTGAAAGCTGAAACTTTGTCTCATACCTAAAGTAAGCTTCTCTGTCTTGTCTGTCGATGCCAGTTTCCTCTTTTGTCACTGCGTGAGACCGCTGTGGTTTGTCCGACATAGCAACAGAAACTAAGGGGGCGCGTCTTTGCAAACGGTCAGTTGATGGACGGATTTATTGCGATGTTTTTATCAGCTGTTTGGACTCTCATTCTGACGGTGTGCAAGTGATGTAATGCTAGATTTCTCCAAATCTGTTGCTATTAAGAAACACTTATCTACGTCTTGGATGGCCTGAGGGTGAGTACATTTTTATCTAATTTTCAATTTTGGGTAAACTGTTCCTGTGCTTTTTGTTGGTAAAAAGCTGTGGATCAAATCAAACTGCTGTATTTTGTTAAAGGAGAAGTCCACTTCCTAAACAAAGATTCACATATAATGTAACATACTCCCCCCCTTGTTATCCAAGATGTTCATGTCTTTCTTTCTTCAGTCGTAAAGAAATTATGTTTTTTTTGAGGAAAACTTTAACCATTTTTCTCCATATAATGGACTGATATGGTGCCCCGAGTTTAAACTTCCAAAATGCAGTTTAAATGCGGCTTCAAACGATCCCAAATGCGGTTGTAAATGATCCAAGCTGAAGAAGAAGGGTCTTATCTAGCGAAACGATCGGTTATTTTAATTAAAATAATACAATTTAAATACTTCTTAATCTCAAATGCTCATCTTTTCTTGCTCTCCCTGAACTCTATTCTGGCTCAAGACAGTTAGGGTATGTTGAAAACTCCAATCGTACTTCAAAAATCATTTCAAAATCATCCTACGTCGCTGCAGAAGTACCGACCCAGTCTTTGCAAAGTGAACATGCAAAAAAGATCAAACACCCTTAACAAAAAAGGTAAAACAGCGATATAGGCGACTATTTTGAAGTTAAGGGAGAACATGAGATGGGAGTTTTTCAACATGCCCTAACTGTCATGAACCGGAAAAAAACTGTCCAGGCAGAGGAAGACAAGACGAGCGTTTGACATTAGAAAAGTATATAAATTGTATTATTTTTATGAAAATAACCGATCGTTATGCTAGATAAGACCCTTCTTTCTCGGCTGGGATCATTCACAAGTGCGTTTAGGATCGTTTGAAGCCGCATTTAAACTGCATTTTGGAAGTTCAAACCCGTGGCACCATATCAGTCCATTATTTGGAGAAAAATGCTGAAATATTTTCCTCAAAAAATGCAGTTTCTTTACGACTGAAGAAAGAAAGATATGAACATCTTGGATGACAAGGGGGTGAGTACATTATATGTGAATCTTTGTTTTGGAAGTGGACTTCTCCTTTAATCCTAGTATTTGTTAGTCACATGTCAATATGCCAGCATTGCATGTTCTTAATCTTGAAAACTGTAATATTTCCGAGTTTGATTTCAGGAACTTTTATATGACAAACACTTGTTTCTTTTAGGCAAAACAAGTCACAACTGAAAATGATTGAACCTGGAACGTGAATTACACGATTAATACATTTCAGAGTTTGATTTGAAGCATATTTTGTTACTTTTTTTTTGAGAAACAGTTAGTTTTTATGAGAAAAACTAGTCACAACTCAACATGATCACTTTAGAGTTGATTTTAAACACATCTTGTGTACTTTTCCACGAAAAACGCTTCTTTTTTCTAAGGAAAACCCGTCGCAACTCAACACAGTTGAACTTGGGAACCTGAATCACATGATTAATACATTTTAGAGTTGATTTTAAGCACATCTTGTCTACTTTTCCATGAAAGAGTGTCTTTTTTTTAAGGAAAACCGATCGCAACTCAACATGATTGAACTTGGGAACCTGAATTACATGATTAATACATTTCAAAGTTGATTTTAAGCACATCTTGTGTACTTTTCCATGAAAAATGCGTCACAACACAGTTTGGAACCTGAATCACATGAGTAGTACATTTTAGAGTTTGATTTTAAGCATGTTTCTTTTTTTCTAAGGAACCCATCGCAACTCAACATGATTAAATTTGGGAACCCGAATTACAAAATTAATACATTTAATACATACAGTTGATTTTAAACACATCTTGTCTACTTTTCCATGAAAATCATGTCTTTTTGACAGGAAAACCTGTCGCAACTCAACACGGTTGAACTTGGGATCCTGAATTACTTGATTAATACATTTCAGAGTTGCTTTTAAGCACATCTTGTGTACTTTTCCATGAAAAATCCTTCTTTTTTCCAGGGAAAACCCGTCGCAGCTTGACATGATTGAACTTGGGAACCTGAATTACCTGATTAATACATTTCAGAGTTGCTTTTAAGCACATCTTGTGTACTTTTCCATGAAAAATGGTTTTTTTTTCTAGGGAAAACCTGTCGCAACTCAACATGATCGAACTTGGAAACCTGAATCACTTGAGTGACGCTCTTGGTAGATAAAAAAAACTTGTTTATAAATCTGATTTTACAATGAAACCAACGGTCCTCCATCCAATGTCATCCTTTAGGAATCGAATTTCCAGTTTTGGGACATGTTTTGCTCTGATGAGGTTTATGTTTGCAAGGACAAACCACACTCTTTCATCAGCCCCGGAAGTTTCCTCCCACAAACTTCTCCATTTTCCTGCATTTTCCAACCCGTCTTGTTGGGTCGCTGCGTGTGCACGATGACACCGAGCAGCACCATCCTCCAAAATCCCGATGTGGTTGAGGAACCAACGACTACGGGCTGCTGGGCTCAAGTGGCTTCAATTACAGATGCTCACAATTACAGAGGAAAGAACAGGGTTGGGCAGAACGTGCCAAGCGCAAACACTGCCTGGATCACAGGAGGAGAAGGAGGGGGAGAGCAGGGAAGTCAAACGTTACCATCCCACCCAACCGCTGTCGGGTTATTTTGGGATCTCGGTAGTTTAGATACTAGCTGGATTTTAGTTGCTGTACTTATTGGTTAGGATTAGATTTAAACTTTGTCTTCGTATTTGAGATTTCAGACATATTTTCTCTGGAAACAACTTGAAATTTCCCCTCCAGAGTTAGAGGTTGTAAAACGCATATTAGTGAAGTCATTGTAAAGACTATTAGCTCTTACGATTAAAATGCCAAAGGCATGGATTTGCTATGTTTATATGAGGCGATTTTGGTGTTTGTTTACTGTGGAGTGTCATTTTCCCTAAACAGCCATTTACTGGGCCACATGCTTTGAATAACTGGATTGCGTGGCTGTTTGCTTGCAGATTACATCAAACTTCATTAAATGCAAACAGCACAGGACAGATCTGCTGCCTGGTAGTATCTCTTGCACAAATAAGTCAAAAAATAACACTCTGAACCACATCATAAGACACCCAGAACGCGTTAGCTTAGCATGAATCTAGTCTGACCTCTGCCGCGTGACCTCTGTAAAACATTTTACTTGCTAAATCAAAGAGTGGTAGAAGATCAAAGAGCAAATCTGATGCTTGAACACTTTTGACCTGGTTAGGAGCTCCTAGAAGAATGTTTTAATGCTCTGATGCTGCTTTTTTTTTATAGCTCAGGAGGCTTGTTGGAGATCTGTTACGCTTCATTGAGGTATCAAATTTGTCTCAGATGCAGGTCTTTAAAAAACACATTTTCACAACTCAGATCATTTGGCTTCAGGATCATGTCGTTCATCGCTGAACTTCTGATCGCAGACAGGCAAATCTGAGCACAGTTTGAGACATTGTTAAGCTCTTTTGAAACTGTAGAGGACACTTCTGAGATTACGGAGGTCTTTTTCGCAGTAGAAACAACTGAGATGCAGAAGACTTGAGAGAAAGTCTCAGTTTGCTCTCTGTTAAATCTGAAGAAGCCATTTAAATATTTAATTTGTACAAACTATTTTTGTTTATTTTGATGTTACTTCAGGAAAATTCCTAAATATACACCCATTTGGCAATAAATAAATAATATCCAAAAAAAAAAATAAATAAAACAAACAAACTAAAATATATTTACATAAATATATTTTCTACCAATTTATTTTGGCCATTTATTTTGTATATATTTAAAAATACATTTTGAAAAAAATTAATTATATATTTATTTATTTATTTTTCAAAATGTATTTTTATCTATAATATATATATATATATATATATTTACTTTTCAAAATGTATTTTTATCTATAATATATATATATATATATATATATATATATATATATATATATATAATGATTATATATATAAAAATGCATTTTATTCATTCTTCTCTGCTTATAATTTTTTTTTTTTTTTTGGTAACTCGGCTTATAAGATTTATTTTTGGGCTTTTTATGCCTTTATTTGAACATGACAGTGTAGAACAGACAGGAAAGCATTGGGTGAACAGAGAGGGGAGTGGATTAGGCAAGGGACCACGAGCCAGGATTCGAACTCGGGTCACCGTGAGCGTAATTGCACTGTATGTCGTCGCACTAACCGCGAGGCTATTAGCGCCCTTATAACGTATGTTTAGCATATATATATAAAATATATGTTGGCCACAAAAATGCCATATGGGGATGCACACAAAAATAAAATTATATTGCTATTTGGCATTAAAAAGAGGGACCTTTTCATTCTAGTTTGAGTTTGATTAGTTAAAATTTTGTATATGCTGGTAAGTGTGACATTAATCAATAGTTTTGTTTTGTTTTCCCATAAGAGAAAGAATGTGCATAAATAAAGATATTTGGCCAACTTTTGGGAGAACACTAGCATATATAAATGACTTGAAAACTAATAAACATTGACTAAAAACCACAAAAGTCCAAATTTGATTTCGTAAGAACAACGAGGAACTGAAATTAATCTTTTCAGGGTGGTGTCTTCCTTTTTAGGTGATGTGTTAATTTTTGTTGACTGGAAGATTAAATTATTAGTCTGTATTTATTAGCCAAAGATGCAACCAATTTCTCATCTCCCAGCATCATGACCTTAATTGTTGTAATCCAGACATATCCGTCTGTTTTTACAGTCTACTCAACATCTGGGTTGCTAGAGAATCCTAGATGAAGGGCGGGATGATGCCATTCATTATGACAGGGATGATTGACAACAATAGTGTAAAAAGCTTTACGCGATTGTTTAATTATGATAAGATATTCCGCTATGTCTTAAGATGAAAATAAAATCGAACTCAATCATTGTGTGACTGAGTTGTACCAAGTCCGCTCTAAACATATACGCGTTACATATTCGTCTCGTCTCTCCCTACGCTGCGAATGGTACGTTCCATTTTAAAGCGATAGCTGCGACTCCACGCTTCTAAAGTAAAGCGCGACGCTTTCTTGAGGTACGGACTGGAGAATACCATGCCATCGACGCGTTGAGCGCATTTACGGCTTCATACGGGCGTTTTGCACTGGAAAATAAAGCGATATCTCTGAATCCGCCTGCGATAAGCACCGAGAGGCTCTTCAAAAGCCAACTGTGGATGTAACTGTTGCACTTTGAACACAGGTACGAGTGATACACAAACGATTCATTCTGATGCATGGCTTTATTGTAGCGAAATCGTGAATGCATGATCTGGAGATGCAACGCGTGCTTCTTTTACCACAAAAAAAACAACGCGGTCTCTTAGATGAGAGAGGATAGATGGTTAAACTGCTGTGTGGAAATGATCCTGATGGATGTGGTCAATAAAGCCAGCTAGAACAAAGGAGGCATTAAAAGCAGTGTTTAGCTAAAAGGAGGTAAAATATCCGTGCGTTTGTGTTGTGCATTAGGAAATGCATTAAAATGACTTGACTGTTTTTTTTTTCTAGTAGTCACTACACAATGGATAATTATTCCAGTCTTGCCTGTTGGTGGTTGTGCATGGATATAACACATGCATATTTACATTTCAAATGGAAAGTTGCTTTGGATAAACAGAAAAGCGCACAATCGGCGGTCAGAAAGAAAGAAAATAGCATTGTTTTAGTTAATTAAGACTGGGCAGATACATGGAAAAAGGTGATATCGTGCACTCAATCTGTTTGTCTGTCACATCTGTAATAGTCACATGACTAAAATATTGTTTTCCTCTAGGCAAATGACCCAAATGTTGTTCTTCCCATTAAAGCCTAAACTAAAATCAAACGTATTGCTTAATTTGCACATTGATTTCGTTTATTTCCTTGCATGGGTAATTAATGCGTTGAGATCGCCTCGATAAGATGCAGCTGATGGGGTTGTACCAGATCTGATCATTCAGATCCTTGGGTGCCAGTTTGATCCATGGCTGGGTGGAGAGGAGAGGGGCTGTGGCTGCCCGCAGTAGCCGGCTCAGGGATGCTCTCACCCGGGCTGAGATTAGTACGAGCTCCGCTGGAGGAGCTTCGGAGCTGTGGAGGAGGGAACCGAGCAAAACGCGTTTTACACATATCCGATCTGTATATCGGAATATATGCTTTGGGGAAATGAAAAATGATCTGCATGGGAAAAGGAAATTAGATCTAAAGCGATATATTAAACAAATACAGTTTGTTTGTTTGTATGGAATTTAAGTTGTGACATTATAAATAATAATTTATTTATTATTATACTTTATTTTTATAATATAAATGTATTTAAATATAATTGTATTATGCATATATAAATTATTTTCTAATAATATAATTCGTTTTTTATCTCTAACATATATTCACACATACTGTCTGGCTAACTATATATCTATTCATCTCTCTATATAATCAATCAGTGTTTATGTATTTCCAGTAGGTTTGCATTCTGTTTTGTAATCTGTTTTATTTGGAGGCTGAACAGTAATAGAGACCCATATAGATTTGATGTGTTTTGCTCGGTTGGCTCCTATGTGAAATTAAATTTTCTTTAGGATAGATGAAACTGCAGTGTAGCGAACCTAAATGGATTGATTTGGGCTGGAAATACCTCCATAAATAAATTCAATCAGTGCATTAACCGACAAATTGGCCACTGATGTAAAAATAGAAAGTTGTTTGTAAGCGTGGAGACAACTGTCTGCCGTTATGGCTCTACTTTGTAGAACCGATAAGCATCGCAAGTTACCTGGCGTTTCTAGTCACGTACATGTGTCGATGAATTATAGGCCACATGTTTCACCCCCAGGACTGAGACGAACGCCCATTGAATTCAAAGCAAGACTGCTGAGCCTTTTTTTTCCTTCTTGCTGCATTATTAGATGATGTTACGTTGATGAGATCAGTGCTGGTTTATGAATAACCCGTCCTCGTCAATTGAAGCACAGTTCTGCTGACCTTGTGCTGGCTGTGATCATCTCTATATCAACGCAGCCGCCGTCGCCCTCCGGCCCCTTTCATCAGGGCACATGCTATTTAGTTGTCTGTTTGATTACCGCCGGCCGAGCACCTGAGGATAAATCTCAACTGTAAATTTGCGCTGCGATTCGCTCGGCTCAGAGCAAGGTTACTGTCCTGCGTACTCCGGCCTTGTGATGTCAACGAGCGGCACTGTATATCCTTGAGTGTGGAATAAAACGGCAGCGTTGTGCCTCTCATCCTGTGAGTAAGCCATGAGTACAACTGCCATGTGGAGTCACGGCTGGTGCTAATCACTGAACAATAGCTACTGTCTGTTTCTCAAACTCTCCCTCGCTCTCTTTCTCTGTGCCTGCTGCCGTCCCAAAGGTTTAGGCTGGAGGATTTGCTGTTTAATGTTTAGTTTGAAATACTAAAGATGGTGTAAACGTCCTGTTTGATTAGTAGTGGGGTGGAGATCTTAGCTTGTGGTGACCACAGTAACAGCTAAATTATCATGGCGAGTTTAATATGAGGATTCAGATGTCGCTGTTTGTAGTGTTGGTGTGACTTCTAAATAAAAAAAGTAGTAATTTACTTCTAAATATGAATAATTCATCTCTGATGAAATTGAATTCCTAATTTTTTTTTTGTGTGTGTGGTGGGTGACTAGTCAGTGTTCAGGTTTTACTATTGTAAGATTTTTTGATCAATAAGTCACAAAATCATGTTTTTGTTTTACTCTAACTCATTAATTTTAACCAATTTCAACTCAATTTTTAAATTAAATGAGGTTCAACTCATATTTGCGACCCTGGAATACAAAACCAGTCGTAAGTTGCACGGGTATAGGCTATTTGTAGCAATAGCCAACAGTACATTGTATGGGTCAAAATTATAAATTTTTCTTTTATGCTGAAAATCATTAGGATATTAAGTAAAAATCATGTTCCATGAAGATATATTGTAAATTTCCTACCGTAAATATATCAAAACTTAATTTGTGATTAGTGATATGCATTGCTAAGAACTTTTTTTGGACGATTTTATTAATATTTTGATTACTATCTCGGCCAAACATCAGTGGAAAACTTATTTATTCAGTGGTTTGACTGGTTTTATGGTCCAGGGTCACATTTTTTTAAAACCAGTTTAATATAATTTGTTCAGTCAAATGTGTTACACTTACAAATTTAAGCCAGCGATTGAGCTAAAGTTTTGAAGTTCAGTTAGGTAGAAAGTGCCTAGTCAGGCTAGATGCCATATTTAACATTTAGTGAATGAAAATTAGGCTGACACTTTATTTAAATGGATTTTATTGTTGTGTACCTGAATGTTGATATTTGTCTTTCCTTGTGACACAAAATCTGTGAAATTGTGTTAAAATAATAGATGTGGCAAGGACGGTACAAACTATTGAACACAGCCTCTTTTCATTCAAAAAATAATATTTTCCACCCTTAATAATGCCTGTAAATTTTTACATTCATGATTTGTCTGGCGGACTATTAAAGAGTCAAATGACTGAGTGAAAGTCATATGTGACCCTGCCTGGACCACAAAACCAGTCGTGATGGTCAATTTTATGAAATTGAGATTTATACATCATCTGAAAGCTGAATAAGCTTAATAAGCTTTTCATTGATGTATGGTTTGTTATGATGGGACATTATTTGGCTGAGATAAAACTATTTGAAAATCTGGAATCTGAGTTTGACCTTTAAAGTTGTCCAAATGAAGTTCTTAGCAATGCATATTACTAATCAAAAATTAAGTCTTCATATATATATATGGTATGAAATTTACAAAACATCTTCATGGAACATGTTTTTTACTTAATGTCCTAGTGATTTTTTTTTTTTTAATCATAAAAGAAAAAGCCATAATTTTGACCTATTCAATGTATTGTATGTGCTGCCTGTGCTACTTATGACTGTTTTTTTGTCCAGGATCACATGTTTAGGGACCATATCATAGAAATAATATCATAGAAATGTTAAGGTTTTGACTTTGGTTAGTAAGTCAGTAAATCTAGTTACTATTACACTTTCATCATATCATTAGTGCTACAAATACACTGTAAAAATGTGCTTCAGAAATTATTGGAATAGTTTCTTTGTAATTATTTGTTAAATATGCTAGCAATTCCTGAAGGAAAATTGTTTCTACACCAAATTTATTTCAGCCTGTGTTTGCTATGCTTTTTTTTCCGCATAGACAATCATTTCTGGAGTAAAAGAGAGAACGTAAACAAAATTTTTGACCCCGGCCTGCAACAGGATGGGACTCAAAACTAAAACAACAAAAAGAGGAAATAATCTGAGGACACGTGGAGGTTCTTCCACCACCTTTTGTGACCCTGAGAGCTCATAATGCTCAGGGTTATGACCCTCAGAAGAGAAGTGCACTATATATGTGAAGCTGAATTATTTTGGAGATTGTATATATGGAGGGTTCGGCCCTTTGTTGACTCAATATTGTGGTCACTCGAGGACAGAGCCGCTTATGGCCACGGCTGCGCCTTGCCAACAGATACAGCATATGATATTTGCCTCAAGCTCTGTCAGTTATATCAAATGACGTGGGTTTTATTTTACTTTGCTGGTTTTTTTATTTGAAACAATATTTTTGTAGAGAAGATGAGGAATGTTTGAACAGTTCGCATTAGCGTGAAGCCATTCCAGACAATGGTTTTGTTTTATTTTTGGGTTGTCAATCAATTAAAAACCCTAATTGAGCTAATTAGACGATAAGCCAGTTAATTTGTCAAATTAAATCACAATTAATCATGTATATCAATATTTGCTGAGAAAGTCCTCTAGTGACAATCATTCAAAGACAATGTTACTTTCGCAGATGAAAGCATTGAACAGACAAGGCAAAAGTGGATTTAGAAATCAATATATTGATTATTTCTATATTGTTGCGCACAAATCTGTCAGAGCCTGCAGCGTTTTGTTTTGCAGCGTTTGTCGTTTTGTCTGAGTTGGATTTAGTAAATTTAGACAGTCACACAAGACACTTTTTGTATTTCTTCAATGCTGTTTATATTTATTTTTTTATTTAACTACATGCGTCAATCTTGTTGTTAATATTTTATAGCATTATTTAAATATATTATGTACCCTGAACCACAAAACCAGTCTTAAGTTGCATGGGTATATTTGTAGCAATAGCCAACAATACATTGTTTGGGTCGAAATTATCGATTTTTCTTTTATGCCAAAAATCATTAGGATATTAAGTAAAGATCATGTTTCATGAAGATATATAGTAAATTTCCTACCATGAATATATCAAAAGTTACATTTTGATTAGTAGTATGCATTGCTAAGAACTTCATTTGGACAACTTTAAAGGTGATTTTCTCAATATTTTTTTATTTAAAAAAATTTTTTTTTTGCACCCTCAGAATGATTCCAGATTTTCAAATGGTTGTATCTCAGCCAAATATTGTATATTTTGCATATAAATTAAAATTTAAAATTGTGTGTGTGTGTGTGTATATATATATATATATATATATATATATATATATATATATATATATATATATATATAATATTGCTATGTTAAATATAATTTGAATATTATTTAACTGAAATTATGGTGTTTATAACACTACTACTACTAATAGTGTAGTATGGTTATTTAATAATAATAATAATTTTTGTTGTTATTATTATTTAGATAAAAATGTAACTTAATTTTTATATTTATATGTATAGCTTCAGTACAGTAAGTACAGTATAGATCATACACTTGTATACATTAGCATTTTCCCATGAGCGTCCTATGTTTATGTAACTGGGTTGTGCTCGGCGTGTATTTTTACATGGAAAATGATCTCGGAAGAATAACAGATTTATGTTTATGCATTTGTGATTCAGCAAACACCCCTGATTACCTCAGTCACGATGATTAAATCGGATGAGGCAGCAGCGTTATGAAGTTTATTTGAGGTATTTATGCTTTCCTGTTGGCCCGATGGGTCTCAGTGTGGATTCATCCATGTGTGATATCATGTGTCCAATCCTGTGAAAAGAGCAATTTAGAATTTTTTTTAATTTATTTTTTTCCATCGTCTTCGTTCTAATCAAGAGCTGTTGACCCTCATTACAGGAGTGAGGAGAAGAGGATGCTGTTGTGAGTCCTTGATTAGATGGAGTAGTGATCTATCTCTCTCTCTCTCTCTCTCTCTCTCTCTCTATCTGTAATAATTTTTTGGTATACAGATTTACCATGGTGAACATGTTTTCCACTAAAGTAGCACAGTCAATTGTTGCTACTGAAAAATCATAGTAAATGTTATATAATTATATATATGTGTGTGTTGTATATATTGTATATTTAATGTATTTAAATATATATTTATATATTTTTGATTATTTTTTTTGACAAACCCTCAGCATCATTCTGATGTCCCCTGACTTCACTTTTGTTTAAAAAAGGCTTTAGATCCTTGTATCAATATATTTTCTATCCACTAGTAATTTTTTAAGTTGTTTTGACAGCAACTGTGATTTCCATGGTAAATATTTGTACGGGTTATTACCTGCCTGTGTCATTTAAAATCATTTAGTGGATGTGTCAAAGTGCAGCAGACAGGCTTCAGAACTTGTTTTGTTTCGCTTTTTCCCTGCAAAGGGAAACAAATGAATCTTTTCTGTGTTATTGATATTTCACGGCACTCGCTTCACCCCGACTGTAGCGTGTCAGGTGATTGTGTGATTCTCTCTCTTTCCTGAACCGCTAACCACGAGCTCTCCTATCGCACAAAACCGTCGTCTTCCTCTCTGCCTGAGTTTTAGCTCACACTCGAGGGCTCGATCTGAAACCGTCCATTATTTTTCCAGCAAGTGACCAAACTGATTGATGTGTTAATTCACCAGTGATGAAGAGGGGCAGCAGTGAGCTAAAATTAGTGCTGAAAAACAAGGCTAATAGATGAGTCCATTTCACCTGGGTGCTTGCACACAAACATGGCATGTGAAGCTGGTGGTTTTATGGGCTCAGTGCTGCTCGTCTCATCAGGATTCCACCCAGCTTCTTGTTTACAGTCGAGGACGGGCAGAAAGGTCACAGGGGGGCGTTTGTCAGAAATATTGACGCGCTTGAAAAATTGCAGAACGCCCAAACCGTCTGTCACGTTCTTGAATAAATATTTGTTTTGGGTCCTCTCTGGCGGCCCATAGACACTTTAGTCTGCAGATGGACGCTAATGCTTTTGTCGACTTTGCTCTGTTTTGATGGGAAATTAGTCTGAATGATTTAATTTAGATGTTATTTAGCGTTTGCACAGTTCCGTGGCCACCCATCGTGTGTTTACCATTATGAAAACAGCTAGAAACACCGTAAAGACTGTCAAATCGGCCTAATTTGCTATTAACAAGTACAGTAATGCTTAGATCCGAGCAGATACCCCCTGATGCTTTTGTGACTATCTCTCTCAGTCTGTCTTTCCCGGGTTAAAACGTTCTGCTTAGGCATTCAGCTTTTTCACTGGGACCAGCCGGCTTCTACTGTGCTAATGAAATTACTGTGATTGCTGTTCAATAGCTTCTCCCGCAAATCAGGGAATGTATTACAATACGTCATTATAATACATTGAGGAAGGATTTCGGATTTTAGGAACCTGAAGTCTGCAGTGATTTATTTTATTTATTTTTTTTTTCCAGCGTTGTTCGCAGCGTCACATTACGGGAATCTGTCAGAGGTGTGCTTTGTTAGGTGGTAGCTGGGTATTTGACATCTTTTTTTTGTTTTACCATGCAGATTTTGGGTGAGTTAATGAGTGGTTGTGTTGTAAATACTTTATTTGTGCACCTGAAAATGTGATTTGTGTGCACTTTGTGTTTTTAGGTTTAAAGCCTGACGATACATTGTTTGTGTTTGCATTTATGTGATTTAAAACCTGCTTTTTCATTAACTGAACATTTTAAATATATTCAACGTGATACAAATATCTAAGGTAGAATTAAAATATTGTGAGACTTGAAAATTGGGATGCTTGTTGTGGCAGTAGCTTGAGCACATGTTTTCCAGACAATTTGAAGCAAGACTCCTTAGTCCTGCCATATGCAGAAAAACTGTAGTGCTTAGGTTGCGGTTGAAGTGAAGCCTTATTCCGCTTGTGTGTGCTTAATGTGGCCCTTTCCGACCCTTCCCTTCCCTTCTCTTTGGAAAGAGAGAAAGACAGAAAGAAAGGGAGACAGACAACAGAAGCCATGCAGACCTCTTTCATTCCTGCTGTTCTGCCCAGTGGGGGGAAGCAGTGATTGAACAAACGACCAATGTGTTTGATCTGCAAACCGCTTGTGTTAAATTTTCCAAGAGTGAATGAAATGGTGCTATAACCTCTCGCTGTGTTTTTTTTTTTTTTTTTTTTTATTGTGTGTGTTGTTTCTGTCTTCTCTCTGTGATCCTGGGTCTTGCTCTGGTTTAAAAATTGAGAAAGTTTCTTATTCAGAACTAGTTCTTTTTTTTTTTTTTTTTTAAATACTAAAATCGAATGATTTTCATGGCATTCGGTTAACAGCTCTGGAAGGAGTGTATGATTCATAATTTCTTGCAGTCTGTAGCTGGGTTTCCGTCCAAAGTTGCAATTTAACTTATTGCATAAAACACTGGCAAATCCCCTTGTGAAAAATAAATATACTAAAATGTATTTAAAATACATTTATTACATGCGAGGAATACAACAAATACATTTACATATTGTGTACTTAATAAAAATACCCTGCAATTGTACTTTCAGTTTACTAAACTGGTATGTTTAGGGTCTGCTAAAATTGGAACAACTAATTTTTTACTTCATGCACTTTAATTGTGCGGAAGTAGTGCTGAAGTCCAACTAAAGATATACTCAAGTATATTTGATTGTGCTAAAGTGGAATTATTGCAAGTATACTTTTAGGTACACTTTAAATATTTTGCATTTAAAGGCAGATATTATTTAAAGATCATACAATTCTTATCAAAAGTGACATTAAAACGTATTTTAGGCTTAATACTAAGAAATATGCATTGTGCACAAGAAGTACTCCAAATAAAGTTGAATTACAATTTTTATATCAGTAAGTCTCGAGCAATATGTCAGTAAATATTTTAGTAGACTTGAACTATACTTATTATAAAATAAATGCATTTAAAATCTATTACTTTTTTTTTTTTTTTTTTTTTTTTTTGGCTAAGCACTGTGCATCCAATGAGTCAAAGAAAACTGTAGGAGAAGCCACTGAATATATTAATTTTCATATGTATTAAATTATTTGGGCCTCAGAGTGAGCAGATGAGAAACTACAATTGTGGTCCTTGCTTTTGGAGGTGGATGTATGCTGTTTGGGAATGCATTTGTGTAAGACCGTTCTGGGAGGCAATTATACAGAAATACTTTGACAACAGACTTTGTTCAAGCATTTAAGAATGACCATAAAAACATTTTAGATGCTGTGCAACAAGATCAGTCTGCTTAGTTAGGTTATGTTGTCCCGAAGCACAAAATAACATGACTTTTTTATGCGCTCGGTTATTTTCATTTAAAAAAAATACAATTTAAATACTTCTTAATCTCAAACGCTCGTCTTGTCTTGCTACTTCAGTGAATTAATCTCACTTTGAATCACTTTTACACATTCTTATTCCATAATCACAATTATTTGGAAAGGTCATGCAAAGGTCATTGAAATGCAGTGGTCAAAAAGTGTGGGAAATGTAAAATAATTTGACATCAGGCCTTTGAGGGCAGTGTTGTAGTTTCTATTGTCTGTCTCTTTCTTTGCCAAATCACAAAGAATTGTTAAAAATACAGAATCGCTTGAATCAGAACCAGAATCGTTAAATTCCTTATGATTCCCATCCCTGTTCTTGCTGTCTGGTTAAGGGCTGCTTCCTAATTAACAAATGCGCTTGGGATTAGTGCTTGCAATGACCATAAAGGTTTATTAGCAATCCATTGAGTGAAAGGAGTGGGAGTGACAAGGCTTGGCACCAACAGAAGCCACTCGATCAATACATACCCCCAAAATCCCCTCACCCAGCTGTCACGCACTGGCTCACAGTCCACTCTGAGTCACTAATGCCTCCAAATGGAGAGCAGGCAGGGATGGATTGAGTCTCAGGCAGAAGTGCTGAAATTCTGATTGTTGGCTTTTAGAATTGGTTATTGTCAAAGTTCATTGTGCTAGAACTCAAAGATTCATTTCTGGTAATAGCGCCTCTTGTGCATACATGCAACACATAGCTGTTGACGTTTTCCTTATTTGATGTTCAGAAACCTAGACTGAATAGTCATGACGTTGAGGAAGTTGGATGCGTTTTATGGAAGACAAGGTATACGTTTCATCAAGTTTATGCATTTCCCAGGGAATCCAACCCATTATCTTGATGCTGTTGGCACTTTATTGTTTAAGCGTCAGGGATTCTCAGGAAAATGTGGGAAAATCTGCCAAACTTGTTTGTGGCTTTGCATAGGGATCTCAGCACTGCAAGCAAGTAGTATTGCTACTAGATGATCAACAGTTTCTTGATTTGTGATGCTGATAGGTATTGCAGCTTTATAAAGAGGTTGTTTTGAAAGATGAGGCTGTGCAAACTATACTGTACTATATTACGAGCTGGCAAGAAATGGGCTGTTTGATTATAAGGGTCAATGAGTGGGTCAGAAAACTAGATTATGACTGTTTTCTATACAAAAAGTAATGCCTTGGGGGAAAAAATTAGACCGTAAAGTATGATGACCCCTATAATGTAATTAAACTTTTAAAGATAAGACATTGCTTTGCCTGCATAATCCGTTTTCAAACTGACTATTTTTTTTCCTTGTTTCTCTCTCTTTCATTGTAGACATGAACCAGTGAGACAGCAAAAGAAGAAAAAGCCTGGAATACGCTTGAGGGAAGAGCTTCGTCTCATTCCCCCTCCACATTTGAAGGTTTGGAATCATGAGGTCCTTGTGGCTGCTGGTATTTTCCGTCTCTGTTTTGACCGGGACCATCATGGCGTTTCCCATGACTCCTACTGAACCCCCTGAAGTCTCCGGGAGCTTCAGCGTCAAAGACACGAGCCTCACGCACCTCACGGTGCACCGCAAGTCCGGCGAGGTGTTTGTTGGCGCGATAAACCGAGTCTACAAGCTCTCCGCCAATCTGACCGAACTGCGCTCGCACCAGACGGGTCCCGTGGAGGACAACGCCAAATGCTACCCGCCCCCCAGCGTACGGCCTTGCACGCAGAAACTGGAATCCACAGACAACGTCAACAAATTGCTGCTGGTTGATTACGCTGGCAACCGTCTGGTGGCTTGTGGAAGCATCTGGCAGGGCGTGTGCCAGTTCCTGCGGCTGGAAGATCTCTTCAAGCTTGGTGAACCGCATCACCGTAAGGAACACTACCTCTCGGGAGCCAAAGAGCCAGATGGGATGGCTGGAGTTGTGGTGGGTGATGACGACGGAGACTTGAAGAAGAAAAAGAAAGGTGACAGCCGCCTCTTCATCGGCGCCGCCATCGATGGCAAATCTGAGTATTTCCCAACCCTATCTAGCCGTAAACTGGTGGCTGACGAGGAGAAAATGGATATGTTCAGCTTGGTTTACCAAGATGAGTTTGTGTCCTCTCAAATCAAGATCCCTTCAGACACCCTGTCTCAATATCCCGCATTCGACATCTACTACGTTTATGGGTTCTCCAGCCGCACATACATCTATTTCCTCACCTTGCAACTGGATACCCAGCTCACCCAAGTGGATGCGACGGGCGAGAAGTTCTTCACCTCGAAAATCGTCCGCATGTGCTCCAACGACACAGAGTTCTACTCCTACGTCGAGTTCCCGCTTGGGTGCACCAAGGATGGCGTGGAATACCGACTCGTCCAAGCCGCCTACAAGCACCGTCCTGGGAAGATTCTGGCCCAGGCTCTCGGCCTTTCTGAGGACGAGGATGTCCTGTTTGTGATCTTCTCCCAGGGTCAGAAGAACAGGGCTAACCCACCGAGAGAAACAGTTTTGTGCCTCTTCACGCTGCACCAGATCAACCTGGCCATGCGTGAGAGGATCAAGTCGTGTTACCGCGGGGAAGGAAAGCTGTCTCTGCCGTGGTTGCTCAACAAGGAACTGCCTTGTATTAATACGGTGAGTCTCTGAATTAGTTTTATTTCAAGCATTTGAAATGACCATTTTGCCAAGTAGGGTTCGTTCCTTGATCTACTGATCACATTTTAGGGTTACGCTTAGGGGTGGCATTAACAACAGCAACGTTCTTATTTTTATCAACTTATTATGTTTGCTTGACAGAAATGCTGCTTCGGCATTAACAAATTAAGTTTTTTTGCAAATCTGACCTACTTGGAAAGGATGTTTCACACTTTTTTCAAACAATCATAAGCCAAGCCCCAATGCACGATTCATCAGCCGCACCAATGCTCAACATATATTATATGTATATTTAATTAATTTATATCAACCTATATTGCATATTTAATGGTTTCAACCCATTTAAAAGTCTTTCTGATATCTAGCACTAATTTTAAGGGGACTTGTATGGTTTAATATAATGTAAATTATGTCTCTTAATAAAATATGTAGTGTAGTAGAAAAACCATGAAAGATTGATGTTATTTACTGTGGTTTTGGACTATGGGGGGTGCCATAATGTTGATGACGTCAAATGGTTGCACTCGGTGAGCTACTAACACTACCTGTTGCTATTTTTACCTCAACACAACTCGGAAAATAAAATACTGATACCATGCCATGTTGTGTGGTTTTTGGTTGTAATTTTCAGTCGAACGGCAACAAGAGAATTGATGTAAATCTTCACTGCTTTCGTAGTGATAAGAAGAGAAGAAAAGAATGGGAAGATGCCTGTGGACGAGTAAAACTTCCTAAAGACATGCGTCTTTGTTCTCTCCACTTCAGCCCTGATGCCTTTGAGGCTTTAAGTAGACCACAGCTACTGAAAGAGCTTACAAATGGCAGAGACGAGAAACGCTAGATGCCTTCCGGGCAGGATGTAGACAGGCCGACTCGCTTTTCCTTTTGGGGAAAAATCAATGATACTGCATTTGGTTTAAGCCTATGCTTATATCCACCTGTAAGCTCTTGCAGTAGCTGTGGTCACCGTATCAATATTTTATTTTTTGAGTTGCGTTGCATTAAAAATAGCTACAGGTAGCACCAGTAGCTCACAGAGTGCAACCATTTCACGTCATCGAAATTATGGCGCCCTATATATTCCATAATATGTATAAAATAATGTCTTTCGTGGGGTTTCTACTACAGATTTCAGTAAGAGACATTATTTATGTTACATTAAGTCATACAAGTCTTAATACCTGGGGTTCCCTGTATAGGAATAGCAATAGATTATGGCAAATATTTAACCATTTGAGTGCACAATTTCTTGAAATGCCCTTCCCATTTAAGAATGCATGTCTAATTTAAACAGTATGCTTTTTTTTATAGTATTGAATTTTCCCCACAAAGAAATATAGAATCATAATAGTGGCCATTTATCAGCCATAACATTAAAATAATATTTAGCTTATTGATTTTAAGTGGTAAATAGTAATGTTATTGATTGATTGCACGTATTCCCGTCACAGTAAGTACCCAAGGGTTTCCGTGCTCACATAATCATATACCTTCGGTCTGTTGTCTGTTTTCCATTTTTTTTCCTCTATTGTTGCTCCTGAAAACTAATTTGTGGATGCTATACATGATTCCCATTGACCTAATTGTGACATGTTGCAGACTTTTCAGGAATGCCTGTGTAAGGGAAACTGTCTAACACGATTACACGTCTTAATCTGATGTAATGTATCTTTGATGAAAAATCTATTCAAACCAGACAGGGTGGGAAGCAATAGCTTATTATGTGCGAGATGAAGAAGGTGATGGCTAGACATCAAAATCAATACGCCTCTGACATTTTAAACCAGTCAAGTGTACCACACACGGTCTGCCTCTGGAAACCCTTGATGCTTTATTTATGAATCTTTAATATTTGTCTCCTGTACTTCAGTGTGCAGTGACAAATCACACTTATGATATGATGTTATATATCTGCCTTGAAGCTAGCCATAGGCTTGTTTTTCAACATGCAAATCCAAAAAAAGGTTAGGCATTATTAATTTCTTTGGGGTTAAGCATCCTGAAATTTTGTAGCTAATTAGCACACAGTAAAGTTGGTGCCAAAAAGTACATTTTTACACGCAAGCAAAGTTACCAATTAGTGATGAAAAATGCATCAGTGCATGTTTTGAGAATGAAGTTTTGATTGATTATGAAATTTAATAGATGATTATTGTTTCTATAAATATTCACAATATTCAAAGGTCATCGCAAATTCCATGCACATTCTTAATGCATGCATGACCAAGATAAAAAGGGTGCATTTAAGAAAGTTTATGCTGTCAGATTTGGGGTTTTGTGCCATTATTCATGTTTATGTGTGCCTACTTGAGCAAAGCAACTTATTTGTTGATATTTTCTTGCTAAATTATAATGTATAATGCTTATGCACTGGAATATTCAAGTAGCTAGTTGTTAATTAGGGGTTCAAGCACGTAGCACTGAAATCCTATTGTAATTGTTAGAACGGTCAAGGATCAGCAATCTCTACGCAAGACCAAACTGTAAGTCATAGAGACTTGGATGGTAGTACTCACACGGCCGACACCGTCACCAAGGCTTGCCCAATTGTCCTGACGGGGTGCTACAGTGATCAAAAGTATGAAATTGCTCATAACTCCTAAACTGTCAGTCGCAGGCTCAAGTGTCTTATGTTGTTGGAATCCTTGGCTCACGCCGGACAAAACGCATGTCTCAGAATTGCAAAATTTAAAAAAAAACTATTTTTGCAAACTAGTTTTTTGCCAAATGCGCAATATTCGTATCATATGACAACAGTGGTTCTACAGGCAAAAGTGTCCAAAATTAAGAGTTCTGTCAATCAAATTGTTTGTAACATGATTGAGAAGATGTAGAAAAACTACTTTTGCTAAGTAGTCCTAGGTTTTTCGCTCAGTCTACAACAAAGCACTGCAGTCCAATTCTCTGGACTCTCTAGGCCAATAATTATCGAAAAATGCTGAATTGTACCCTTTGGGAAGCTATAACAGGGTTGTTTAGAAAAGAGGCCTGTCCAGGTTTATCTGAAATCCTATAAAGCCTAAAGGAAAACTTAAAACTTCACGAAACTTGGTGAGCACATGCGATAGGTGATTCTAGATAAGCATGCAAAATTTTAAGGAGATTGGACCACAACTGGTGCTATAACGCTAATAACCGTTGAAAAACAAAATGTTTCTATGGTAAATCAACTGGATTTGCAAAAAATGCTTTTTGAAATTATTTATTTAGGCGGTTACAAGCTTGCTAAATAACGTCTTTTTTCATATGTGCTTAAATTCCTTAGCGCTGGAACCTCTGTAATCGCTGCTTGCAGCTATATTTTTTATTTAAAGTTGTATGTTAATGTGTTATAGCTTGCTAAATAATTTTTTTCATATGTGCTTAAATGCCTTAAAGCACTTGAACACCGGTAATCGCTGCTTGCCCTATTTTTTATTTAAAGTGGTACGTTTTCTGCATAAGCATAATAGTTTTGATGTGTATCAGTTTAGTAATTGTTTTATGCATGCAGTTGTGTCATGCGAACTCAACAGCAGTTTGTACTGAGATACTGAAGCCAAAATTTTGGTTTTGAACCAACCCTAGCATACATATTGAATCATTTTGCTGCTTGTCGTTTGATATGTTAGTTGTCTGGTAGTTATTTAGCGACTGTGCGCTTGTAAACTTAAGCTCTTGTTGCGCTACAGTAGCAATGTTTTTCCCCCTCAAAAAAAAATAACAGAACGCATTAGCAAACCGGGTGAGTTTGTTTTTCCATCTTACTCGCCTGGAGGACAACCAGACGAGAGGACAATTTGCGACCGCGGCTGTAATTGCGCCGGGAACAATAGCACAACACCTCGCGGCCCAGCCAGAGCAGATGGGGCGAAGATGGCGAGTGCCGATGACCTCGTTCCTTTGGGGGGGAGTGGCTGTGGTTGTTTTTATGAGCAACAACAGGGTTCCCCATGACTGATGCAAATCTGCTCCTGATTCCAGCGCCGCGGCTGCAGGGGTATTATTAGCTCTTTCTCATGCACGGCAACGGCCCTCCGCCTTATAATGAGAGCGTGCGTGTCTGCCGCGAGCTCATGCTTCGTTTAATACATTTACCCTTCATATGCATGCACAAAAACAAGCCGGCCAACATCACCCTCTCAATCATCATTCAACGGCACGCTCTCGAGACGCCCGTCGCCTTGAAGAATTTTGCAGAAGGTGCCAAAAAATTCAGCTGTTGCTGTTGCACCTTCATGTTTGTCATTACCGACAAACATGAAACGTCTTGCTGTTGGAGCTGATGTCATTCATCCGCAGGCTAAGCTGACCTCTCGTTGCACTTTACTGGTGTTTTTATGATCCGTTGGATGCTGAGGTCTAGAGGAAGCGGGATTAAACAGCTTTGTGTTTTCCGTCGAGCTCTGAGAAACCTGGTAATGAGTCAGTAGTTCACCTCCGGGATGAACCGAGAGACTGGTTTGGTGCTCGATGACATCATCAGTCGGCCAGATGTTAGTTAACGCGATTGATTTTTGAATAACTCTTCTGACGTTTTTTTAAGGAGAGATGACATACAGCGATTTTTTTTTTTTTTTTTTTTTTTTTTTTTTTCGTGTATTTTTACCCTTTTGTGTCAGTGGACGGCCATTAAAATCGGCTGAAATAATGCTTTTCAGAGACGCTGCAAGGGTAAATGGTGCCTCTTTCGGAAGAGAGCACATCTAAAGTGATAAAGCTCTGACAGTGAGGTAGATTGCAGGATGATGTCATGTCTCACCGGTCGGCGCGCGCCGGCCCCCGGTCTGATCCCCATGGGTTCACTTTTGCAGTCTCTGTTTGGGTGGCTCTTCTCTGTCTGATCTATTAGCTGGCATTTCCTGTCTGAGATGCTGTGATTTGACAACAGCTGGAGAAAGCTGTTGTTGGGTCTTCAGGGTATTTGTTTGCTTGTGTGGATGTGTGTTGCGATTTATATAAATGCATTCACATGTTTAACCTGAAATCTGGCTCACAAATTAGTCTTTACTTTATGCATTTTGCTTGAATTTTAATGTCCCAAAGATTCAAAGGTTATTAAACAGTGACATCATGCTGGCTACTCAGTGTTGGTTGTTAAGGTTCTTCAAAGCACCAAAACGTAATTATTTTATATTAATGAGATGGCTGGACTATTTATTTTTATTTTATTTTATTTTTATTTTTATTTTATTTTATTTTATTTTATTTTATTTTATTTTATTTTATTTTATTTTATTTTATTTTATTTTATTTTATTTTATTTTATGTTATTTTATGTTATTTTATTTTATTTTATGCTATTTTATGTTATTTTATGTTTTTTTTTTTTTTTTTTTTTTTTTTTTTTTTTTTTTTTTATTTAATTTGTTTTATTTAAAGAATCACTGTAACAGAATTGCTAACCCTATCCTTTAGTGGTTTATTTATTTAGCAGTTTTGTTTTGTAATTTTTGTGATAAAGCTAGACTTTTTTAATTTAATTTAAATTTAATTTAATTATTATTTTATTTAATTTTTATTTTTAGTTATTTGTATTTAGTTTATATTAATTTTATACCATTTATTTATTTGTTGCTTTGTGTTGTAGTTTTTGTGAGAAAGCGGGACCTTTTTTTTTTTATTTTATTTTAAGAATTTTACTTTATTTTATTTACAGCTATTTCTAAAAATCACTGTAACTGAATTGCTAACCCTATCATGTAGTTATTTTTATTTAGTGTTTAATTAATTGTATTTTATTTTTATTTATTTATTTTGTTTGTTTGTTTTTTATTTATTTTTATTTTGAGTTTTTTTTTGTTTTTAATCACTGCAACAGATTTGCTAACAGTGTTGTTGTATAGTTGTTTCTGATAGTTCTGAATATTTTATTGTTTTATATTTATTTTTTTTTTTTTAATTATTTGTTTAGGAAAAAATATTTATTTAGGAAAAAAAAAATATTTTATTTTTTTATTAAATTACTTTATTTTATTTTATTTATATTAAAATAAAATGACTGTTTTTACGCATTACTTATTTCAGACTTAAAACATGAACCAAAACCAATCTTATGAACATTAACTAGTTATGCTTCTTTGTTTCCCGTTTTGTCCCGTAGCCCAAGCAGATTGGCGATGATTTCTGTGGCCTGGTTCTGAACCAACCTCTTGGAGGACTGAGGGTCATTGAGGGCACCCCTCTGTTTGATGACCGCACAGACGGTATGGCGTCTGTGGCCGCCTACACTTACGGAGGTCATTCGGTGGTGTTCGTGGGGACCCGCAGCGGCCACCTCAAAAAGGTAAGATCTAACCATACTGTGTCTTCTACCGCTGACTGTTACAAAGAAATTGTCACAGCTGGGCTTTTGGTTTTAACTTGGAGTTGCTTGATTGGGAGTTTGTAGTGATGATTGAGTTTGGTTATATTTGAAGTGCACTGATGGACTAATCAGTTACCAAATTCTTCCAATCCGTCGGTGATGCTGTACAGCGTGTGCAATCGTTGTTACTTCTGTAGTGTGATATCTTTTTTCACTCTAAAATAAAATGACACTTCTTTCATCCGTAGTGAATTAATTGATTTGTGTTTTCTATGATCAGTGGTTGGACTTAAACTAGTGAAATCAGCTGAGAAAGGTTTTTTCTTTTTCGTCAAATGCTGAGCATGTTTTTTACATTTTCACAATTACAAGAAGCATTAAGAAGCTGAATGGGGGCAATTTTGATTTCATGTTGACATAAAAACTAGGGATTTGTCACAGGTTTTGACTCGATTTAGAGAGGTAGAATGCTTTGGTTTTGTTTGCATGTTTTATGTGTACACCGCTGTTCAAAAGTTTGGGGTTGTTTTTTTTTTTTTTTTTTTTTTTTTTTCCCATGTTTCTAATATCTTTTATGCTCACCAAGGCTGCATTTACTTGATCAAACGTACAGGAAATATTGTGAAATGTTATTACAATTTAAAATAACTTTTTTCTATTTGAATATATTTTAAAATATATTTTATTCCTGTGATGCAAAGCTGAATTTTCAGTATTATTGCTCCAGTCTTCAGTGTCACACGATCTTCTAATATCCTGATTTGCTTCTCAAAAAAAACATCGAACACACTTGCACACACAGAAAAATAAATAAAAATAGGTTAAATTAATATTGTACCATTTTGGATTTTAGTTTTGATCTAATTAACATGCTGAGAGTGAGTTTGTTTTCACAGCCGTACACATTCAGACTGACGTCTCTGACTCCTGTGTCGTACCTCACAGTTTTTTTTGAGCGTCCTGCCATGCGCGTTAAGTTAAAAATACATTTTTAACACTCATCTCAAGACCCCTGTGTTCTGTTGCGCTCTTCCTGGCTGTTTTTTAACCCAATACAAGTCCGTTTAGGGTGAGCCTAAAATTATACAATCTTGAATTAACCAATTAGCCGTTGGACTGGATCTGAACTGCAACCTAAAGAAAGGACTGTTTGCCTTCATTCCAACACGTATACCAACCACCAACAAAGCCGTAATAAAAACACCACCTTGTGACTCAGTCATCCAGACCGGAGCAGGCAACAGCTGGGGATGTTTAAAGAATAATATGCCCGCTGGTGAGTTTATGATGATTCTCCACAGAAGTTACTACATTTTTTTTCCCCCTCAAACAACAGCTTGACTCGTTCATAGCTAGCATTTCGGCCCTTATATGCACACTACATCTCAAGGGAGCCAAAGAGTGAGGGTGGAGTCGTTTTTTCGGCCGGTCGTAAATAGTTCAAGCTGTGTATGAAAAGAGAGAGAGAGTGAAACCCAGTCGGCATTAAAGTTTAACATTACTCAGCAGCCGCCCGGCCTGAAACGTGCCCTACATTAGGTCATCGTGAGGAACTTTTATTCGCGACGGCTCTAAGTTACAGCTCATTGAGAGAATTAAAGGAATTAGATTAGATGTGAGGCCGATGAGAAGCTGACTTGGCTCTTTCTCGGCAGACATCATAATTAAAAATGAGGTAGATGGGGAGGAAAATATGCTACAGTTTTGTGTGCGGCCGCCGCTCCAGCGCCCAGCTGGAGAATATAAATGCGATCGCATCCATTCTGCTATCGGAATGAGCGAGCAGGGGCCAGTCCTGTGGGAGCCGTCCTGTTTGGGATTATTTACGGGCATTCGTGTCTAAACATGTCCTGATATACCTCTCGAAGGCCCGGTGCGATCGCTGCAGATCAAACTGTTTGGATACATCCGGAGATTGAATTCGAGTTCTTGGCTGTGATTGTCCTTCGTTAATAAACAGAGTACGCCGCTTGTGGTCGTGCTGATAATAAGCAGCTCTGTTTGTTGTTGCAGATTATATGATGTTACAGAAACGCTCCCTCACCCATATGGCCTTCGTATTGACCGCAAATCACAATAAACAGAGATGTGGGGAAATCGTAATGTTTGTATTTTCTTGCAAACATTCTGTCAGGATGAAATGATAAATGGTTTGTGTACGAATCTGGTCGGTGTTAGGCAGAGGCTCGCTTGGAGGCTGGTAGTTATGATTTCATATATGTACTGTTTGTTCCTGCATAAACAGGAGATGTGGAGGAAGTGTGGATGGCTTTTGCTCATGTTCTAGGGAAAACTGAAATTTCCTCATTATAGTTAGACAAGCAAAAACATCCAGATGTTTAAGATGTGTCTAGATTACTGGTTGCATCACTTCTGTTTTTTTTTTTTTTTTTTTTAATGAAACAAACAAAGAGAATTCATATAAGGAACTAAAAGTATCAGTTTTACAATTTACTTACTGATCAACCAGTTAAATGTTTAACCGTGACCAAAAAGTGGTTCAAATGTAGAGCAAAAACTTGATATATTCCTATTATTTCCTTTTCTTTTCTTTTAGTGAAAACTATTAGCTAGTGCACTACCATTCATTTGGGGTTGGTTTATATATGTATGTGTGTATATGTGTGTATATACACTACTGTTCAAAAGTTTGGGGTCAGTACATTTTTATTGTTTCTTTTTTTTTCTTTTTTTTTTTTAAGAAATTAATACTTTTATTAACCAAGGATGTATTAAGTTAATAATTAAAAGTTTATTAAAAGTTAATAATAAATAATATACATTGTTATAAAATATTTATATTTTGAATAAACACTGTACTTTTTAAACTTGTTATTCATGAAAGAATCCTGAAAAAAAAAATCACAGGTTCCAAAAAATATTTGGCAGCACAACTGTTGATATTATCCAACATTGATCATTCTAGTAATAAATCTGCATATTAGAATGATTTCTGAAGGATCATGTGACACTTAAGACTGGAGTAACAGCTGATAAAAATTCAGCTTTTCATCACAGGAGTAAATTCTATTTTAAAGTATGTTAAAATAAAAAACATTATTTTATATTGTAAAAACATTTTGCAATATTACTGTTTTTTTTCTATATTTTTAATCAAATAAATGCAGCCTTGATGAGCATAAGAGACTTCTTTAAAGACTATTACAAGTCTTACTGACCCCAAACTTTTGAACGGTAGTGTATATATTATTATTATTATTATTATTATTATTATTTTTTTTTTTTTTTTATTATTATATATTATTATTTTTCTAGTTTTCTGTTGAGCTACATGCAGAAAAAAAACATGCTGTTTAGTCTCTGTTTAGATTCATGAGCAAATTACTTCTATGTACTGGTTCTTTTTCACAGTCATAAGAAATTTGTAAGATTGTGTGATATTTTTTTTGTGTGTGAGCTAAATTATGTACAAATATTTCTTGTATTTCAATGAATTTTTGCTTATCCACTTCCCGTAAACATACTAGTTACCAAAACAGCCTTGTGTTTGGACATGGTAGCTTTTCTTTCTTGACGTTTCTAGTCTTTCATTGGCATATGAATAGATGATTGCATATAACTCATTTAGCCACAAAAAGCATCATTTATCTCTCTGTAAACGCTCTCCGAAAGGCCCGTTGTGGTGATTGTGTACAGTGGTTTTCAGAGTGTTGGTCTACCTGCTATAATGTGGTGTAGAGAATACAGGAGGAGGCTGGGTAATTGCTCCATATCTCTCCTTGCAATGGCTTGTTTGTTTTGGCAGGAGAAAAGAGACAGCAAGCCGCTTTTCTCAAGCTGTACGGAAATCACCCATGAGTCTTTAGTGCTTCCTGTCCCTAGTTGGCTGCAAGTCGAGTCGTTTTGACTCCTGGAGACAAAATACTGGAGAGTTTTGTTACATTCTAGTTTCTCTGAATCGTCCTGCCTATAAAAGAGGCTTTTTAGCATAGCTTTAATTGGCTATTACATTTGCTAATGCTTAGTAATGCGAAACTTTGTCTCTTAAAGTACCCTACGCTGTTTGTGCTACATAAGTGAATAATACCTCAAGTTGTGTGTCTTATTGAGGAGATTTGTTTATACTTTCTAAACATTCAAACCTGTGGTTTTTACTTGATGGGCAATGAACTTAACTGAGTGAATCAAACCGTAGTATTATCATAGAGACTTGTTGTCTTTTGAAAGTTTGCCAGTAAATAAACTTTGTCTTTATTTCCTGTTTAGCTTGCTTGACATTCTTTCGGTGCACATTACTATTGGTTAGCAACTACTGTTGTCAATTGTAGGTATTTATTCTTTTTTTTTTTTTTAATTTTAGGGGCATGTGTGCACTATTTATTTATTTATTTATTTATTTATTTATTCTCAATAATTATGTATATATATATATATATATATATATATATATATATATATATAGCAACATTTATAATTTAAGGGGTATTTATTTATTTATTTTCATTTCATTTCATTATTTTCATTTCATTTTCATTTTATTTATTATATATGTCATTTACCAGTAATATTTAATCATTAAAAAACCTTGACACTTATTTAGGGGCATTTCTTTGACTTAAAATTTTGAATTTCAGGGGCTTTGTTTGTTTATTTACTTATTTATTTCCTAACCATGCAAAATATATACCGTAACATTCCTTTTTATGTCAAATATGTAACATTTATTCTAGTTGGTTAAAAAAAAAATACTACTACTACTACTACTACTACTACTACTACTAATGTTTAATTTTAAGGGGTATTTATTTATTTAATCATAAACTCTTGTATTAATTTTATGTGTAATTACTTTATAAACGCATTCTCACATTCTGGCTATTACCAGTGATATTTAATAAATAAAAAAACAGAAACTCATACGAAGGCATTTTTTTGCCCCAACATTTACCATTCCATAGGAAGTTTTTCATTTTAATGATTTTCTATGGTATTTTTGCCTCTGGTCCCCCTTTACTTTCTAACTCTGGTTATAATGGTCTAGCATCATGGCAGCATTGCTCCTTTCTTCTAATTTTTCACCTTATATTTCTCCTTATCATATAAAGATCTAGTTTTACATCCCACCCATATAAAACCCATGCAGCATTTGTGCCTGTGGCTTTCGACTGCAGTAATCCATGTCTGGTCTAGCAGGAATGCTCTCCCTCCTGTTGTACTTTTACAACTGAGTGTTTAAACCGGTAGCCTGGCACCATTTCCGGCCGACCGAGATATTTAGCAAGTGCAAAGGCAAATGAAAATAAATACAGCCAGCTATTTTCCCCTGCACCTGTGCTGTTCACATGCCGGTCACAGAGCCGCGGGGCTGCCGGAGGATTCTGCAGTCTCAACCTTAGCAGAAACGGCCAGGAGATAATCTGACCACTGGGAAATAAACCCAAGGTTGTCAGGTTATTTTTTTTATGGCACACCTTTGCTGAGCCGGCGGTGTGGGTGAACATGTGCGTGTATATCATTGTGTTGCATGCACAAATGGATGTACGTGTCTGCCATTGAATCCTTAATCGGGTGCTTTTATGTTGGTTTATTGTACAGTCTATTTAGGGGCTAAAAGGATCTCAAGGTAGCTGTAGTATATCACCAAAATGGCCCATCCTGTGCTGACCTCTCGTTCCATCGACCTTGTGTTTCCTGTATTCACAAAAAGAGGAAGTCATTGACTGTGTTTGGAATGGAGTACAAGTTCTATATTTACTCATTACTCCCTGCTGTTTAGTAAAAATAGTAAATGAAGACAGAATTATTCTGATGTAAACATTTCAAGTTATTGTGTGCCACATGAGCTAGGTTTCCTTCCAAAAAAAAAAAAAAACTTAAATTTTGCACAAATGCATCAAATTGAATAAAAAGTGGGTAGAAAAAACATGCACGGAATCTGATAAGAATACATTTATTTCTAGAAAATGCATGTTAAAAGTCACATTTGGAGTCTTGTGACTAAATAATTCACTCAGATCATTGGCTGCTATTAACTATAAAGTTTGTAGAGCATTTTGTCTTCAAACCGAATGTGTTTTTTATATAACCCTATTGTAATTGTTAGAATGGCCATGGATCAGCAATCTGATCATGCAGACCAAATCATGAGCTGTAGCGTCTTGAAACTTGGAGGGATGGTAGTACTTTCACTGCCAACAGCGTGACCAAGGCAGACGGCCTGCCGGGGGCGCTACAGCAATTAAAAGTACGAAATCACTTATAACTCCTAAATCGTCAGTCGCAGACTCAAGTGTCTTGTGTCGTTGGAATCCTTGGCTCACGCCAGACAAAACACATGCCTCGGATTCAGTCGTTAGCTTGGCAAAATTTTTCCTACTTTTGCAAACTAGTTCTAGGTTTTTGCCTAGAAATCCTGAATGGAATGAACCAGAATCAGAACACTCATGTAAGAGCTCAATGTGAGGTTACCGGAAAACAAATCGTGGAGCTTGGCCACTTGGTGCCACAGATGTCTATAAGGACAATGAATTTTGAGCACCTATTAGACAAGGGTAACGGAGGCCGATTGGAACGAAACTTGGTGGGCCTGTTTGGTGGGCCTCACGGCTCCCAATGGTCTGTGAGAAATTCAAAAGAAATCAGCCATTGTGGGGTGATATTGCATTTGCAAGGGTGTGCACTTTTTTTTTTTTTTTTTCTTCCCACATATGCACAATCAAGTTTCAATTCTCTGGACTCTCTAGGTCAATAGTTCTCAAAAATGATGTTGAAATTTACCCTTTGGGAAGCTATAATGGGGTTGTTTAGAAAAGATCATCATCAAAGATCATGTTACCTGATTGCATGTTTATTTCAGGAAGTCCAGTCATCATCATGAAAATAGAAATATTTAGCTTTTTTTAATAATTTTGTGTACAAATGTCTATTGGCAGTCTGAATCAAAATTAAAATTGTGGAGGGATGGTTCACTCAAAAATAAAAATCCTGTCATAAATTACTTGCCCTTGTGTCCTTCCAAACCCGTAAGACCCGTAATCCAAGAGCTTTCTGTCCCTGTGTAGACAGCAACACAACTGACACGTTCGAGGCCCTGACACGCATGTGGTGTCACATGGATTATTTCAACGATGTTCTTTTAACCCATTGCTGTCTCTTCAGGGTCAAAAAGCTCTCAGATTTCATCAAAAAAATCTTAATTTGTCTTCCAAAGATGAACGAAGGTCTTACAGGTTTAGAACAACATAAAAATGAGTAATTAATGACAGAATTTTCATTTTTGGGTGAACTATCCCTTAAAGTAAGTCCTTAAAATTATGCATCACATTATAGTAGAGATGCAAAAATTGGTGCAATTGATCATGTTCCTTTGTGCTTTCAATGAGCTAGTTAACAGTTTAACAAAGTGCTAACTGGTTGGGAAACACTCTTTTGATTAGCAGCGGCCGCTCGGGGGGAAGCAGGATCTTGCACAACAATATCAGTAATAACAGTCACAATCTTCTTAAAGACTTCCTCAAAGACTTAAAGAATTACATGCCACAGAGGTTGTTCATCAGTTGAAATGCTGCATTGCATTGTGGGATACAGTATTTTCTGCAGTGCACATTGTAGTATGCATTGTCATGCATATAGAAACATCCCATATGTATGCGTATAGAAATACTAGTATGCTAGCATACTATTGCAAATGCAATTGTGCAGTTTTGAAATGAAGAAATGGATCCTATTACACATGCCGCCTGTGATCCGGTGTGATCATGTTTATGTTTTATAAAGATAAATACGGCAGGGTGAAAATTCTCATTCTGCACCCAGTCTTAGACGTATGATACATGATTGAATCCGGCAGATTAGTGTCCCTGTCGCAGTGTTCAAATTGATTAATGCCTTTTAAAAAGCGTCAAATCCCCGTGCTTCACCGCAACCGTGTGCCGCGGCTCACACAATACTGCTGGTTTTTCTTATGAGCACCATCAACTGAGTCACTCTAATCCTCATAATCATGCATGAGCTGCAAGTATTTTAATTTCTTCTTCATCATCACCTGCCTTTTTTCCTCTCAGCTTTTATATTTCGCCATGTTAGCATCTTTGTCTCGAGCGGATGGAGGCTTCAGAAAGCAGCCCGAATCCGGCACGTATCCGAAAGGTCAAAACTGACCACTCCATCGGCCATTTTGTGCCTCATTTTTGCTCTATTCAAATCCAAGTGCGATTGGGCTGGAAATTGGAGCTAATTTACCGGCGTAAATCAGCAGAAGAGCGAGGCGCGGGCGTGGAAATGGCCGGGAGGCTGATTTACGAGCGGCTCGGCCCTCAGCCACGTTTGATCATGGCTAAATCTGTTTGCCGTAAATCCGCTGTCACGGAACGAGGCGGGGAGGGATGCGTCGAATCTCGGGCCGGGCTGCACTGCGGGAGCGTCGACCTGAAACGCATTACAACCGCTTGATAACAAAGCCCTGTGTCATTAAGAACGAAGCCGGGAGAGTGTTGGAGTTGAAGTTTCGCTCCACTCCTTTAATTAGACGACTGTTTTCTACCTGGGTAACAGATGTGTTGCTGTCCTCGGTGGAGCGGCGACAGACAGAAACCGCTAGATGATTTCTCGACGCCACTGAGCGCTCATCTTGACGTGTTTGGACCATCTGAGCACTTGCTAAATTTACTGCTTTTCAATTTTTGATGCAGCTTTTTAGGCCACCGTAAGTGTGTTCACTTGCATTTAGCAGATCATCAATTACTAAAAACCTTTTTAAGATCTGATGTAGGAAGCTGTCAGTTCTGAGGGTCTGCTATAAGATGGATGGCTTGGCATGTTGCAAAAATGAAGATTTACACACACTTGCCATTGTTTGGCAACTGTAAAAAGCCTGTTTGGTCGAAGAATACTTTTTATTAATAATTATTTATTTAAAACAGTGTTTTATAGTGTTATGAAGATACTACTATAGTGTTTATTAATATATTTAATTAATTACATTTTTACATTAATTAAATTTTAGTTAGTTTTAGGTGGTTTTGTCTTTTTTTTTCCCCTATCATTTCTATTTTTTCTATTATTTATATTATTTATATTTCTATGTAGCTTTGACTTATTTTGATTCCAGTTTAGTTTTTAAGAATTTAATTTTTAATTTTATGTTTTGCATCTAATTTATATTTTATTTCAGCTTTATTAGTAGTTAATGATTAATTAATGACAGAATTTTCATTTTTGGGTGAACTATCCCTTAAAGTAAGTCTTTAAAATTACGCATCACATTATAGTAGAGATGCAAAAATTGGTGCAATTGATCATGTTCCTTTGTACTTTCAATGAGCAAGTTAACAGCTTAACAAAGTGCTAACTGGTTGGGAAACGCTCTTTTGATTAGCAGTGGTCGCACATGGGGGAACAGCATCTTGCACAACAATAGCAGTAATAACAGTACTTGAGGCCACTTGAGGCAGTGTTAAAATAATTTTTACTACATTTAAGGTATTAGTGTGCTTAATGATTATTTAGTATGATAAAATCACAAGCAATGGGATGCCATTTTATTTTTTTTAAAATATCTGAGACTTTAAAGTTTTGTTACTGATTTTACTGTACATCCACCTCATCCACTTCTTGCTTTTGTTTTTCAGACGTTGTGGTGCCGGTTTCTTTTAATTAATGATTGTTTTAGGCTACTGGAGTCTATTGATTCCAAGTCTTTTACCTGGCTAAAAATGTCATTTGAAATGTCACTGGATTTATTAGAAACTGCTGTTTAATTTTGACATTTTGTCTGATTCAGTTCTGAAGACCTATAAACGTCAAGCTCTGTTTGGGCCTGTTTGGATTGTGCTTTATCTGAGTCAGTGTTACACTGTAATTGTGTCTGGCATTATAATACTGTACTGCATCACATCCAAGCGTGAGGTAAACCTGCACTTCTATTCTTACTAACATTGGCTGCTTTTGATCTCAGTGTGATTTAGGACGGGATTCTGGTTCGGTGTGTAATGGAAACTTATGTCAATAAACGTGGGTCAAGTGCCTCGGCCTATAAATACAAATTTAGACTTTCATAAAAGAGCTAGCGGGTACATTTTCCTGCTGTATCCACGTGAAATGCTTCCTGCGAGATGTCAGTGAAGACATTTGGATTTATGTGTTTTTGACTACAGTGATTTTACGATGGCTTAACTATACCTAACTATACCTTACAATACAACTTGCTGGGTTGTATTTGTTGTACACTACATTTTCATATTCCAAACATTATATACCTTAAGATGTTGAATAGTATATTAATTTATTGGTTATTTTCTTTAATAATAATAATAATAGTAATAATAACAATAATAACAACAAGAATAATAATAGTAATATGCTGAAACTATTGTACATATTTTTTTTATTATTATTATTATTATTATTATTATGCTGAAGTTATTTAAAATATTTATTATTATTATTATATTTGAAATAATTTCAACATAATAATAATAATAATAGCTATTCTAAAATTATTATTATTATTATTATTATTATTAAACTTAAACGACATAATACCATGTAGACATGGTACTAATATTCATAATAATAATAATTATTGTAAATGTCAGCATAATGATGACAATAATAATAATAGTACTTATTATTATTATTATGCAGAAATTATTGTAAAAATAAATTATCATATTTTGCTTAATTTCAGCATAATAATAATAATAATAATAATAATAATAATAATAATAATAATAATAATTGGTGTTATTATAAACTTAAATTATATAATATCATATAGCCATATAATAATAATAATAATAATAATAATAATAATATGATGATGATGATGATGATGATGATAATAATAATAATAATAATAATAATAATAATAATAATAATAATAATAATAATAATAATAATAATAATAAAGTACTAAAATTACTAAAAATAAACTGAAATAAATTAAAGCAAAATTCATAAAGCAGAATATGATTAAAATGTCAAATGCACATACAATAACTAAAAATTAACTGAAATCGAAATTAACTGAAAATATAAAAATATATTTAAAAAATTAAAATATTATTTCCTGTAAGTTTATAAATAATACTAAAATAACAAAATAAAATGAATATTAAAATAAATTCTATATGAATTCTAAATAATAAATCACACTATATAACACACTACTAATAATAAAGTACTACATTTACTAAAACTAAACTGAGAGAATAAAAATAAATAAAATCAATAAAATCTAAAAAATAAATTAAAGACAAAAAATGACAAAAGTACATAAAATTGCTAAAAAATTAATTACAATTAAAAATAGAAAACTAAACACAAGTCAAGCTAATTTATTTATAAATACTATAATATAAAGACAAAAATAACATTGTTTTTTAAATAAATAATGAAGTATTTTTTAAATATTAGCTATTTAGATATTGTAGAATATGGAAAGATGATTTTTAAATTACTCAATATAGTTGCCATTTGTCACGTCCTTGGTAGTATGCTTTTTTAAAATGTATTAAGCAATTTGTTGAGAAATATTCAAAATTCTTTCTTTTTTCCCCTAAACATTCTTAACTATTTTCTCTTTCTTTCTTTCTTTCTTTCTTTCTTTCTTTCTTTCTTTCTTTCTTTCTTTCTTTTCTTTCTTTCTTTCTTTCTTTAAAAAAAAAAAAAAGAAAATTGTTAAAGGAGAAGTCCACTTTCAGAACAACAATTCACAAAAAATGTACTCACCCCCTTGTCATCCAAGATGTTTATGTCTTTCTTTCTTCAGTCATGAAGAAATTATGGTTTTTGAGGAAAACGTTTCAGGATTTTTCTCCATTATAATAGACTTTGAACCCGGATTTTGAACTTCCAAAATGTAGTTTAAATGCAGCTTCAAAGGGCTCTAAATGATCCCAGCCGAGGAAGATGGGTCTTATCTAGCAAAACGATTGGTCATTTTTTTTCAGAAAATAAAAATGTGTTTACTTAAGCGCAAAACTCGTGTAGCACAGGTTCTTGGATGCGCGTTCACGACACTACGTACTTTTGAATCACGTCGAAAGGTCACGCGGAACTACAGACCCAGTGTTTACAAAGCGAACGCGCAAAGACTAAGAAAGTGCAAGTCAAACGCTGTTTACAAACAAAAAGGTACAATGATGTCGGACCATTCTGAAGTTGTAGGAGAAATTGAGATGTTTTTCGCCATACTCTACACAGAAGATGTGATTTGTAGTGTCGTGGACGCACATCTCAGAGCCTGTGCTACACAAGCTTTTGCGCTTAAAAAGTATAAAAAATTTTATTTTTTGAAAAAAACAAAAAAAAAAAACAAACAAAAAAAAAATGGCCGATCGTTTCGCTAGATAAGACACTTCTTCCTTGGCTGGGATCGTTTAGAGCCCTTTGAAGCTGCATTTAAACTACATTTTAGAAGTTAAAAATCGGGGCACCAATGAAGTCCATTATGTGGAGAAAAATCCTGAAATGCTTTCCTCAAAAACCATAATTTTTTCACGACTGAAGACAGAAAGACATTAACATCTTGGATGACAAGGGGGTGAGTACATTATTTGTAAATTGTTGTTCTGGAAGTGGACTTCTCCTTTAATATTGAATATTTATGAGGTTCTGGGTCCTCAATAACACTTTTCTTGCTGTTAGTATTTGACTGAAATTTTCTAGTTCTTTAACCAAATTCTCTTGTTCTTTACTGATATCATCGTCCTGAAGGTGACATCGTCAGGTACCGCAGAACAGAAATGACCCAGTGGCGCTCAGTTCAGCTGCTGGACTCTGTCAGCATCATTTGCACCGGTGTATGTCCACACATTGGCAGTAATCACTTTACCTCTGCGCCCCGGCTGTCGCAGGTACAAGCTAATGAACACCAGCGCTTATGTGTGTAGTATTGTAGGATTAGGCCGGTCGGGGCCACCTGCCGCGCGGATGCGACTCTTATCTCGCGACTCGTGTCATAATTTAATGGGAGGCTTGATAATTTCATTAAAGGTCAAGACAGAAGCATTTCATAAATGGAAGCCGGGTGTTTAGGAGGGCAAGCTCTTAAGCACCTGTCTGGGGCCGCGTGCCGTAAAGGCCCTGGGCAAGTGCCCGACTTGCTGTGATTCAGGAACTGTGTTGACTACAAATGGGCGGTATGAACAAAATCTTATTTCACGCTGTGAGTCATTTTGTATCAAGCTAACAGTGTGTGTCACTATGCTGGAAATCCAACAAAAATTGGTTTAGATATTAAATAACCCTGTGGCAATGCCTGTTATGGATAATCCAGTAAATAAATCAAAGGTATCTTTTTTTTTGGAAACTAGAAACCAATACAAAAAGCTTCACATCATGTACTACTTCAGTTAAAACAAGATAGAAATAATATTAGAAAACAATGATTATATTAATATTTCTATGAATATATTTTACTATTTTGTAAATAATATTGTTCAAGTTTAAGGTTCGTAATTTTTTTTTTTTTTTTTTTTTTTTTTTAAATGTTTATCTTTTGAAAGAAGTCTCTTATGCTCACAAAGGGTTCA